>NC_142954.1:18312607-18332607 GCF_046866305.1 Octopus bimaculoides | reverse complement strand
TCTGGGCAACTGTACTGAAGCCTCGCTCTACAAAATATGATGTTTGGAATGCAATGAAGTACATCTTGACTTTGTTCCACAGGGCTGGGTAGCAGTCAGAAAGGTCCTTTTGCAATAATACCTTAGGAATGAGAACCCAGGTTCCCCAAGAAACGTTGTGTTAACAACACAAACAAGATGAGGACAAATATAAATAATGTATAAAGACGGGTGAAATGCTGCCAAACATTTGTTCGACGCACCGACGATCCAAGGCAGAATTCTGTTTTAAGCACCCCATATAACACTTCATAACTTTTTTGGGGTTTTTTTTTTTTTTTGAATTTTCAAAAGATTTTGCAAATTTCTCTTCTACTCACGGAAATTCATTCTACTCACGGAAATTCATACTACTAAGACAAAAAAAAAAATCTTTCGAAATTTGAATAAAAATTAAAAAATTATAATTTTAAGAATTTTTTCATTTTAAATTACAGTTTAAAATACGGACAGTTCGTATTTTTGTTTAAATCCCTTCAATGGACCATTAAATATGTGTATGTGAATACAAATATTAAAAAACATTGATACATGTCAAAGTGTCAAAGAAACGAGGAGGGTGTCAGATAGTCGTGCGATGTGCTAAAAATAAGAGCTAAATAGCCCTTAGATCACACAAAAGCGTTTCTTTCTTTGTTTTTGTTTTTTTTTTGCATAATTTTATGAATTTTCGTGTGTGGAACACATATTCGTAAAAATGTTTTGAAAATTCAAAAGAATAAAAAAAATTATAGGAGCAGGAGTAGCTGTGTGGTAAGTAGCTTGCTTACCAACCACATGGTTCCGGGTTCAGTCCCACTGCGTGGCACCTTGGGCAGGTGTCTTCTACTATAGCCTCGGGCCGACCAAAGCCTTGTGAGTGGATTTGGTAGACGGAAACTGAAAGAAACCGCGAGCTGGCAGAAACGTTAGCACGCCGGACGAAATGCTTAGCGGTATTTCGCCTGCCGTTACGTTCTGAGTTCAAATTCCGCCGAGGTCAACTTTGCCTTTCATCCTTTCGGGGTCGATTAAATAAGTACCAGTTACGCACTGGGGTCGATGTAATAGACTTAATCCCTTTATCTGTCCTTGTTTGTCCCCTCTATGTTTAGCCCCTTGTGGGCAATAAAGAAATAAGGAAATTGAAAGAAGCCTGTCGTATATTTGTGTGTTTGCACGCGCTTGTTTGTCTGTGTATCTATGAGTGTGTGTGTGCGTGTGTGGGTGTGGCTATTATTACATGAACTTTTTCTGCATTTAACGTCCTTGCGTTGAGTGGACCATTCTCCATAACTGATTATATCGTTCTCAGTAAGATTTACCGAATATCTTCTTGAACATTAATAAGAAATAAAATTAAAAAAAAAACCAACGAAAGACGAAGGATGTTGCAGACCTTTTTATTATTTATTTATTTATTTATTTATTTATTTATTTATTTCCAGTCCTGTTAGGTTGTTGGAATATTCCTTTCGATTATCTCCCACTTGTCCGCATTCTCTTTTCCAAGGAATTTTAACAATTCGAAATAAGAAAACACGAAAGCCCGGGTAATAGTCTGACCCTGCATCAACCCGATTGATTCGGCTTGAAGGGTCTGAGTAAAACGCAACCTTTCTTCTAATTCTGCCAGCTGACGGGCTTTTTCTTGGGCCAATTCTATCGCTTCCTGCATTATCTCTTTCGCTTCTTGCTCTCTTCGTAATCTGAAAGGAAATTAGAATATGTTCGTACGTACGTGCGTATTATGTATGCATGCATGTCTGTCTGTCTGTCTGTCTGTCTGTCTGTATGCATGTATGTACGTATGTATGTATGTATGTATGTATGTATGTATGCATGTATGTATATGTATGTATGTATGTATGTATGTATGTATATGCATGTATGTATGTATGTATGTCATTATTCAATTTTATTTCAAGATTTCTTGCCTATACAGAAAGAGCCGGTTTCTAGCCTAAATTCAAGGCTCCTTCATCTGAATTTCAACGTCAACAACAGGGTATGTATGTATGTATGTATGTATGTATGAGTGGAGGCGCAATGGACCAGTGGTTAGGGCAGCGAACTCGCGGTCGTAGGATCGCGATTTCGATTCCCAGACCGGGCGTTGTGAGTGTTTATTGAGCGAAAACACCTAAAGCTCCACAAGGCTCCGGCAGGGGGTGGCGGCGACCCCTGTTGTACTCTTTCACCACAACTTTCTCTCACTCTTCTTTTCTGATTCTGTTGTACCTATTTTTCAAAAGGCCAGCCTTGTCACACTCTGTGTCACGCTGAATATCCCCGAGAACTACGTTAAGGGTGCACGTGTCTGTGGAGTGCTCAGCCACTTGTATGTTAATTTCACGAGCAGGCTGTTCCGTTGATCGGATCAACTGGAACCCTCGTCGTAGTAACCCACAGAGTGCCACGATGTATGTACGACCACCTACAAGGGTGTGAAGGTTAGTATCTTGTTTTAGCCATCATCTTTTAAATCCCATGAAAGTCCTGCAGATTTTTTATAATCCAAGATGGCATCATTTGTAGCTTATGAATTAAGGCTTTGAATTCTCTCCCCAAGATCCCAAGTTCAGTAGTATGTACGTATGTATGTTCGTATGCATGTCTATGTATGTATGCACGTATGTACGTATGTATATTTGTATTTATGTACGCATGTTTCTATGTATGTGTGTAATATCTATACACTTAGTGCTACTGGTAACATTTAACCCAGTACAAATTGTCAGATGGTGGAGCCGCCGCCAACTAAGCCGGCAACACTACGAAGCCTACAACTTACACGGCCAGCGTCGAGCAATGACATCGTCAGACAATCGACAAAAGAATATGTAGTTCTTTTGCATTTCTTTTACACTTGTTTTCGTATGTCTTCTGTATTTGTTTTTCGATCGCCTGTCGATGTCTATTCCATGCTGACTCTTTAAGCTGCGTATACTAGTTGTATCTATAGTTTGACGTCATGTGTTGCCGTACACCGAAACGTATGTAGCAACTGTTATAAAGGCGTGTCAGGTTATGCGCTTGTTCTTTTCTCTTATTATTGCTGTGCTCTTTGTATATTGTCATTGCCCCCCCCCCCCACCCCGGATACGGACAACCTCTGTGTGTACAACCGATGGTAGGAGCGTAATTCGCTGAACCTTTGGAACGAAATCTATGCCGTTTAATTGTTGTGCGTCGAGCAAAACCAACCATACCTGTGTATATATGTATATATATATATATATGTATGTGTGAGTGTGTGTGTGTATGTATATATACGTACATATATATGTGTGTGGGTGTGTGTGTATGTATATATATGTACATATATGTGTGTGTATATATATATATATATATATATATATATATATATATATATATATATATATATATATATATATATATATATATATATACACATGTACATATATATCTATATACGTGTGTGTGTGTGTGTTTTACCGTCTCACTTCCTCTTCACGAATTCGTCGTTCCTCCTCTTCCGCCTTCTTCCTTTCGTATTCTTGACGTTCCTGAACCGCCATCTCTGCCAATCTCTCTTGCTCAGCTTTGCGAAATTCTTCCTCTTTCTGTCGCTGGAGTATTAGCATCTCTGTTTGTGAAGATAACCTCAGTAAATGACTGTACGTGTGCATACAACATAGATACGTCGGTATACACGCACACACACACGCATACATACATACATACATACAGACAGACAGACAGACAGACAGACATACGTATTCTTTTATCTTCTGCTTGTTTCAGTCTTTTTACTGCGGCCATGCTGGGACATGAAAAATGGGTTCAAAATACATATTGTAAATAATTATATTCGAATTATCGCTCAATTAACACATCAAAATTAAAATATAAAATTTACGCTGCATTAAATGAAAAATAAAAATTTTACAACAGTATATACGCATACTAGACTATCTAAAACATACATATATACACCAAAATACACAGATACATACGCACAGACAATATACGTATACGTTTTTTAAAATTTATATTAGTTTTAGATTGCGTCGTCATTTCTCTCCCATTTTAAACAAAACTGTCCGATGAACGGGAACGTGAAACTCTGAGTAACAGCATTTTGTTATATTTCTGCTGCTTTTAAATAAAGCATATTACTCTACCTCTGATATTTGAGTACTCTTTTCTCCACCTTGTTTCACATTTATGTGTTTACTCCGGTCTCGAAGAAATTGTTGGCGAATGAATCGACCCCAGTACTTCGGTTTTTCACTCGGACTCTGTTTGCCGAACCGCTAAGTTACGGGGACATAAACACACCAGCACTGGTTATCAAGCGGTAGTGTGGAACAAACACAGGCACAAAAATAAATACACACACGCACACATATATGTACATATATACGACGGGATTCTTTCAGTTTCTGCTATAAAATCCACTCACAAGGCAGTGGGTTTGAACCTCGAACCATGTGGTCGGAAAGCAAGCTTCTTACTACACAGCCACATCTGCACCTAAGTATATATTCACTATTACTTATATTTATTAATTAATTATTATATCCATTTTTAATTTATTATTAAATCCATTTATTATTATTATTATTATTATTATTAGAGAATAGTTCTTCATTCTCACTAATATTTTCTCCTGCATGCAAGTTACTACAGCCAAATACCAGACTGTATTCCAATCGAAATAAGCGAATCAGATATTAAAGAACGAATTACCTTTTGACAAATCACATGAACAAACACATCTACACCGAATGATGCAGAACCTCACCCGCGAGAAACCAATGCAAGATGGGTCGAAGCGATCGTAGTGATTAATAGAGAATCTCTTGAGTTCCTTTTTCTTGCTCGATGTTAAGAGAGAGAGAGAGAGAGAGGGAGAAAGAGAGAGAGAGAGAGAGAAAGAGAGAGAGAGAGAGAGAGAGAGAGAGAGAGAGAGAGAGAGAGAGAGAGAGAGAGAGAGAGAGAGAAGTTTAAAAATAATGATCATAGCATATAATTCCTTTATTAAACCAAATTTGGCTTACAGCTGTTTTTAATAGTCATTATAGATAGGTTTACTCAGTTGGTAAATTGAACGACCCCATTATTTGTTCTGTGTGTGTGTGTATGTGTGCCTGAGTATTTGAGTATGACATGTGTGCGCGCGCGCGTGTTATGTATGTATATATATATATATATATATATATATTGATGTAGACACCCCTGATAAGAGTCCAATAAGAAACGAAAATCGATTAAGGTGTTCATTATTATTTTTTTCAATCTCTGGAGACAGTTTAATTAGGCCTGTTTATATGAGGACTATTTAGGTCTCATATATTATATAATACCTTGATACAGTGTGGACTGAGATCTCCATCGACAGGCCCCTGATATTCAAAAATGAAGAGTTAAAACGGTACGCAAATTAATATCTTCGGTTTTCTGTAGTTATTGTAATTGTTGAGTATATAAACAGATTCGCATCTTGTTTCTCTGCGACAGGTCAAATTGATGGAGACGCTTGCTTCCCGACCACATGATTCATCCCCTTTCTTTTTCAGTCTCTGGAGAAATAGCTAAATTAGCCCTGTTTAAAAATCTACTAAATCAGCCCCTTGCAACCTGCCTTCCCCCGTTCTACATTCAACTTTAACATTCCAATCGTCTCCCACTTTCTCCACACAATAGCCATGCCTCAAATGCTCTGCTCGTTATTTCCGGAAATGGCTCTGACGAAAGTAGCATTAATTTTCTTGGGTCGTTCAATTTACCTCGATTGACCAATAGATATCAATTGAGTAAACCTATCAATAATGTACCTATAACGATTACTGGAAACAGCTGTAAGCCAAAAGAATTATATGTAAAGACCATTATTTTAACTTGTTTCTCATATATCTCTCTGTAAGAACCATTTTATCTGAAGCTCATCCACAGATTTACAATATAGAATTGTGATATATATATATATTTGTTTTGCAAGATTTTTGATGTGAAATCGTTTGTTGAAACAGATATTGTTGTATTTGGGGATGGTTATGTTGCCAGTTTAGCCAATAAAATACAAAATGGCTTATCGTTAGCAAGGAGGGACACACATATAAGAAAGAAGAAAGCAAAGGACCACTGATGAGGTCACAGAAGTGTGATGAAAGAACTCTGGCCAAAATATGATAAATGTAATGTAATGTAATATAAAGCTGAAGCAAATTAACACCAAATATACAGTGCGCGTGTTTTTATTGGCTAAACTAGCAACATGACCATCCCCAAATACAACAATATATATATATATATATATATATATATATATATATATATATATATATATATATATATATATATAGAGAGAGAGAGAGAGAGAGAGAGAGAGAGAGAGAGAAATAGATAGATAGATAGATAGATAGATAGATAGATAGATAGATAGATAGATAGATAGAAAGATAGATAGATAGATAGAGACACACCGACATCTGTCCGTCTATCTTGCTTGATAACTAACATGTCAGTAGGCAGGAAAGTACCTAAGTAGTTATACAGGTAGGTACCTAAGTAAATAGTTGTTACGTACCCTGACGGCGTCGTTCTTCGTCTATTTGTTTCATTTTCAACTGAAGAATCTTCCTGGCATATTCCTCCTTCCTCTTCTTTTCTGCTTCTGCTTCTTGAAGCCTCCGCCGCTCCAATTCCTCCGCTTCTGCTTCCGTTCGTCGTCGTTCCTCTTCCATCTGTTGTCTGTGTAACCTAAGAACATCATCGACGGTTAAGATTGAAATGGTTATCATATCGGATGAACTCTTATCTTGTTATAGGCATTGTGTGCTCAACTAATAATGGGGTCGTAGGGGCGCCGACTGACGTCGCATACAGCATGTCTTACATCATTTTGAAATCTGGCGAAGCCCATCTCGCTCTGCATATGACTTCAGCAGATTTTTTTGAGGAATAAGAGATGTGTGTATGTATGTGTGTGTGTGTGTGTGTGTGTGTGAGATAGATAAATAGATAGATAGATAGATAGAAAGAGACAGACAGATAGAAACAGACAGACCGGAGTAAACACATAAATGTGAAACAAGGTGGAGAAAAGAGTACTCAAATACCAGAGGTAGAGTAATATGCTTTATTTAAAAGCAGCAGAAATATAACAAAATGCTGTTACTCAGAGTTTCACGTTCCCGTTCTTCGGACAGTTTTGTTAAAAATGGGAGAGAAATGACGACGTAATCTAAAACTAATATAAATTTTAAAAAACGTATACGTATATTGTCTGTGCGTATGTATCTGTGTATTTTGGTGTATATATGTATGTTTTAGATAGTCTAGTATGCGTATATACTGTTGTAAAATTTTTATTTTTCATTTAATGCAGCGTAAATTTTATATTTTAATTTTGATGTGTTAATTGAGCGATAATTCGAATATAATTATTTACAATATGTATTTTGAACCCACTTTTCAATTTAAGGTTTTCTTTGATTTTTTTAAAAAATAGGATGAATCTATATTGATTTCATTTGTTTTGTTTATTTTGTTCAATGCATACCTAAGACCGTTATTTGAACCGACCAATGAAACAGATCCATGTTTTTTAATTTATATTAGTTTTGATTGCATCGTCATTTCTCTTCCATTTTTAATAAAACTGTCCTATGAACGGGAACGTGAAACTCTGAGTAACAGCTTTTTTTTGTTATATTTCTGCTGCTTTTAAATAAAGTATATATATATATATATATATATATATATATATATATATATATATATATATATATATATATATGTATGTATGTATATATAACGGATTCTCACGCATTCTCTATCTACTAAATTCACTCAGAAGGCATTGATCGACCTCCGGGTCCTCAACGAAAACACTTGCCCATGGTGCCACGCACTGAGACTAAACCTGAAACGACATACAAAGGGACCATGTTTGCATTTCTTCCCCCGGAGTCTCCTTAAGATAAAACCCCGATCAAAGAAGAAATGGTTAAAGGAAAAACCCGAAAGAATGCGTAGCAAGTTAAAAATAACGGAAACTAAAAAAATACTTCAAGATGTCCGTCCTTACCTCGCTTCTTCCTCTTGTAATAAACGCTGGACTTCCATTTCTTGGTGAATCCTCTCTTGGCGTTCGGCCGCTTCCTTTTCGCGCCGAATTTGCTCTTCTCTCTCGCGACGTTTTTTTTCCACCACCTCCCGACGTTTCAACGCTCGAGCCCTCCTTTCGGCGGCCCGGGCCTCTTTCAGGGAAATTGTATTCGGTGGAACGATATTATCAGTTGGCTGCGATCGGTTTAGTTAAGTAGATAAGAGCGGTGGTGTGAGGAAGTGAGGGAGAGAAAGATAAGGTAAATTGTAAATTGTAAATTCAGCTACATTTGTGTTTAAAACAGGAGGAGGAAAAGGAGAAGGGTAACGACGAGAAAAGGAAGAAGAGAGTAGCGGAAATAGAAGAAGCGGAAGGGAGAAGAAGAAGAAGAAGAGGAGGAATAGGATAGAAAGGTAAAAAGAAAAAGAAGAAAATGAAAAATTCGGAGACAAGGAAGAGGGCGAGGCGGATGAGGAGGAGGAGGAGAAGAAGAAGGAGGAGGAGGAGGAGGAAAAGAAGAAGAAGAAGAAGAAGAAGAAGAAGAAGAAAGAGAAGAAGAAGAAGAAGAAGAAGAAAGAGAAAAAGAAGAAGAAAGAGAAGAAGAAGAAGAAGAAGAAGGACAGGAGAAGAAGAAGAAGAAATGAATCTGAAAATTAACTGCAATTCCTTTGATCAACATAATTCTGTTCAATCAAAGTTGATTTGAGTGTTAAACAACAGCAACAACAGCAACAAAAACAATAACAACAACAACAACAACAACAACAACAATCATTGCAAAAGTAAAAGATAAAAAAAAAACATACAGATCTCACCTCTGTAGAATCACGTGACATGTCGACCGCAGCCATTTTCCCTGCTTGCGAGGTCAAAATTCGTTTCAATTCATTTTTGATCTGCACTTCTTCCTGAAGATCTAACGACAAGGATTTAGATTTTGAAGTAGTTTCCACCGTTCCATCCACTTCTTGCTGTTGTTGCAGACACTGTTGGTATTGTGGTTTATGATGCTCTCCGTTTCTCCCCTCTGTTAATTTGTCGTCGTCTTCCTGTCGATATCCACCATCTTCTTCATCCCTTTCGTATGTAGTTTCTTCTCCTCCTTGTTTTCCTTCGTCGTATTCCATTGTTTGTCCTTTTGTGATGGAATCACAACGTTTTTCCTGAAAATATTCAATGAAAATAGTTCGCCATCTTATGCGTATAAAAGAAAACAAAATACTTGCGCACACGACCGCTGAGTATTTTCCCCATCATACACACACAAACATACATATATACATACACACACGCATGCATACAAAGCACATAGACACACATACAAACATACAAAGCACATGCACCTATATACATACGTACATGCGTACATAGATATATACATACATACACACATATCGGCCAGCCGATTAGATCGATTCCAGTACGCAACTGGTACTTAATTTATCGACCCCGAAAGGATGAAAGGTAAAGACGACCTCGGCGGAATTCGAAGTATATATATGTATGTATCAAAATAACCAACAAGGATATCCAGAGGTAATGCAGTACGATCGTTTCATGCAACTCCATTTAATTGAACAATGTACTCATTACATCAATTTAAAATGCAGAGCAATCCTTAGCTGCACAAAGACATAAAATTTAATTAAATTAGAACAGATGGATACATTAGTATAATTATGCCTAAAATCTCCAAGAAGTTAAGGAGATAGACAAAGAACATGTTGCTTCTACTACAACATAGAAGTTAATAAATAAATTGTGAAGAAGACTCTGCCTGTCACTGATTTTATTTGTTTTTATGGGGTCAGTTTTAATTTACAGAGTAGTTTATCAAACCTTGTATATCTAAGGCTGAGAGAATAAAGGGTATGTGTGTATATATATATATATATATATATATATATATATATATATATATATATATATATATATATATATATATATATATATATATATATATATATATGCACGTATGTACGTGTGGGTGCATGTATGTATGTTTATTATACTTGCACAAACTGTTTACTAATTTTAACAAAAAGAAATAACTATTCTACTTACCATTTCCTCGTTTTGCTTAAAATCAAGTTCTGTAGATACACTTCCATCAACGTCATCCTCAATTAAGGTTTCAATCTCGTTATCCGAAGCTCTGCTAAGCAAACTTTTTTCTTTTCCTATGTTTATTGGCGATTTCAAATGACTTGTAACTATCCCCTCCATTTTAACACTGGATTCTCTACGTGAGTCATCATGGCGGTTGGATTGTGTTTCAGCAGACGATATATTTCTAACTCGCTTGTTCTTTGATTTCTTCTTCCATTTGTGATGTTTCTTCGATTTTGCTTTGTCTGAAAATGGATGGCATTTTTTCGTAATTCTTTTGGCCGTCTGAATGTTTTCAAATTTTCTAAACTGAAGCTAATGACGAAAATCTCATTGATTTTCTCCTGAAATTAATCATTCTTGCTGACAGACGCTCTAAAAATTTGGGATGAGGGATTAGTCGATTACATTGACTCCAGTACTCAACTGGTACTTTATTTTATCGACCACGAAAGGATGAAAGTTAAAGCCGACTTTCTGCGGAATTCAAAGCGTAAAGAAAAGCTGCTGCCAAATATTTTTCTGGCGTTCGCTGCCTTTCTAGAAATTAATAATAAAGTTAGAAGCCTTTAAAGTTATAAAATTTTAGACAATCCGAAAAAGCGTTGAGTTTTTCAACTCACAAGACGAGGCCCACTTTCATTAAGAGGAAAGCACTTGGAAAACCAAACTTACGTTTAGAACTAATTGAAGACTTTCTTCGTTTCTCTATCTTTCTCTTTGGTCTTTTCTGGTTCTGGTTGTTGTTGGTGTTGTACAACTGCTTCAGCTCACCAGAATAATCTACTTGACCTTTAGAAACGATGATGATGACGATGATGTTGGTGGTGGTCGTGTTGGTAGCACAAGAGAAAGAAACAAAGAAAGAGAGAAGTAAAGCTGTTTTATGAAACAGTGCTGGTTATGGATGATCTGTGGTGGTGGTCATGGTGATGGGGAAGTGGTAGTTGTGGAGAAAAGAGTACCGCTAGTTGTCAAAGATAGTCACCCTCAACCCGTTCTGCTACACACGAACACTCGTCACTCCAATATACTCCACCTGAACACTCAGCACTGCAGCCTGTATATATATATATATATATATAAGTGGCTGTGTGGTAAGAAACTTGCTTCCTAACCACATACTTCCGAGTGTCTTCTACTATAGCCTTGGGCCGACCAAAGCCTTGTGAGTGAATTTGCTAGACGGAAACTGAAAGAAGCCTGTCGTATATATGTGTGCATGTGTGTGTGTGTGTGTGTGCCTATGTTTGTTCCCCACCGCCGCATGACAACCGGTGTTGGTGTGTTTACGTCGCCGTGACTTATTGCTTCGGCAAAGAGACCGATAGAATAAGGACTGGGGTCGATTCGTTCGGCTAAAAATTCTTCAAGGCGGTGCCCCAGCATGGCCGCAGTTTAATGACTGATAGACGCAAAGGAAAGGGTAAAAGAGGAGATAACATGCGGAGATACGAGACATCGAAGTTGGTATGCTTCTGTTTATTGCAAAATTTTAGACAACTGGAAACCGCGTTGAGTTTTTCAACTCACAAGATGGGAACCACTTCCACTGAGTGGAAAGCCTTTGGGAACCCAAATATACTTACGTTTAGAACTGATTGATGACTTTCTTCGTTTCTCTGTCATTCTCTTTGACCTTTTCTGATTCTGGTTCTGGTTGGTGTTCTTGTTCTTGTTGTAACGGATGCATTGATTAGATAACACCTGACAGACTTTAACATGGATGAATAATTTAAACTTAACCGTTCTAAACCCAGCCAAACAATAAATGTTTACTTACTAATTTTAAATCCAACTTTCTGTTCTGTCTTTGCTTTCTTATTTTTCCTTCCTGGTTTCGACACGACTTTGCGATTGAACATCTTTGAGGGTCTTCTATCGGTTCTTTTAACAAAGGGAGATGACTTATTTTTTATGGGTTCCTGTTGTATCGGACGCATCTTGACAATGGACGCCAATCGAGTTTTGCGTTGGTTCTTTACCGTAGATTCTTGTATCGTAGAACCAGATTCCTCCGATATTACTTCGGTAATGTGTGAGGCAGAATTATGGCGGAGATCCTACGTTGAAGAAATGTCAATGGACAATTATTTCAGGGACACAAACAGGACCGCCCTACTATATGATCACACTGGACAATTGCACAGGGACCTCGGTAGTCCAGGGGGCCCAATTCTAATCTATTCATGCTCTGATTTGCCGTCAATAACAAATACTACATGGCTCAGACCATCGATTTGTCTGGAGTCCTATAATGCTTGTAAAACGGCTCTGGAGACAGATTCGAAACCGTTCCAGCACGGCCAGCGAGATCGAGAGATATAATTTTGGCCTTTTTCGGCGTTTTCAATGATGTGAAGTCGCAGCCAGCTACATCCGCGGACGATAATTCGTCACCTCTGATACAGGGGACAGTGACTAACACATACACCAATAATGTGTATAGCTGTCCGGCTGATTAAAAATTCAGCATAAGCAATTGAGGCAGTGTTAAATTAAAATAGCCATCTACGTATCATACTTAATGTATATACACACCGTTGACTGAGCAGTTACTGCAGTATTCTGTCCTGACATAATAGCATCTGTTAAGGACGTGCTGTGTCAAAAGCACAATAAATATCAACTTTGTATTTAGTCTTTTTTAAGGAGATGGAGAGAAGTAAGTACCAGTAATATCATGGGGATAATATTTCCGTTTAAACGTCTCCTTAAACTTCAACTAAAGATAAGACTTCAAACCAATTTATTATCGATCACAATTCGATGCAAATGATAGTTAGACTCTACAGCTTGTTACTGCTAACACTCATGTCAGAGGTTCGCCTCCGACACGCGTGTCAACTGTGACATGCCGTGGAATCGCTTCGTAGAAACCTGTTGGGTTCTGAGAAAGATTTCCATGCATTACCTAAAACTAAAATATATACATATATTCATAAATATATATCAACACACACACACACATGTATGCATGTATGTATGTATGTATGTATGTATGTATGTATGTATGTATGTATGCATGCATGTATATATGTATGTATGTATGTGTATATGTATGTACGTATGAATGTATGTATGTATCAGCAATGACTTTCTCACTGGTAATGCCTTCCCTGTATATTGCAAAAATAGAATTCTTTTTTTTCCAAATAAATTTCACTTCATATTCGAGGCTCTGATGAAGCTATAGGTTGTTACTCAGACACTCGACTATGAATCTACTGCATCTCATAGCAGAAACAGCCGTGGGCTAATGAAGTTCATCACAAAACCCATCATTTTTTCTGTGTCACCTCTTTTTCTGATATGTGTGTGTGTGTGTGCTACACAATTCCGCTCCTTTATCTCCCGATTTCCAAATCCCGCCCAAGTCAACTTCGCTAATTCGCCACCCCTTTCCAAGGTGATTGAAGAAATAAAAGACAAAAGCAAAAATACCAGACGTGGTGAGTGGGTGGGTGGGTGGGGAATATAACTGACTGCACCCCACTATCACTACCATCAGATTGAGCCCACAGTCTCAGAACTTAATCTGTCCAAAGAATTAAACACGAACCCAAAAGACAACACCTTACCTGACTGGGGTAGTCGTCAGTAGCAGTTCGAACCGCTATCGTCTCTGCTGCTCCCGTTGGCACTGGCTCAGTAGTCTCACCCGGATCTTCCTGGATAATGTCATTTATCGGGTTGAAGACCGATGGAATATCTTTTGAAATTTCTCTGAGAATCGCAACGTTTTCCGAAACGTCTCTCTCTTCCTCCGCGCTAGCATCATCACCAACATCACCACCACTACCATCATCACCAGCAACATCATCACCACCATCACCATCATCATCATCAACATGAACAACAGTTGTAGCATCATTACATATCTCTTTTTCTTTTTCCTTTTCTTCTTCCATTTCTTTTTCTTTTCTCTTTTCTTCTACCATTTCTTTTTCTTTTTCTTTTTCCTTTTCTTCTTCCATTTCTTTTCCTTTTTCTTCTGCTCTATCTCCTCCACCTTCTCCTCCTCTTCCTCCCTCTTTTTTTTCCCTTCCTCTTTTTCCTTTCTTCCCTCCTTCTTCCACCCCCTCAACCTCCACCTCCACTTCTCCGTATCCACCATCTCTTGGATATTTCGTTCCTTTATCATGTATTTTCCTCTCATTGTCCACCTTCAGGCCGCCACCACCGCCACCATCACCACCACCATTAACACCACCACCATCATCATAAACAGTAGCAGTGGCAGCAGCAGAAGCAGCAGCGGTAGCCGTATCAAAGGATAACACACGGATCCCTTTCTGCATATTTTTCTCTGTGACATCCTCTTGGTGGAGATGCCCGTGCTGCTGTTGTTGTTGGTGGGGGTGGTGGTGGTGGTGTTCTTGTTTCTGGTGGTGTGGGGTGTGGGGTGTTTGTTGGGAGGAACGAGTACAAGCAGGTATATCTGAAACAGACAGAGAGATATAACTGAGATACTTATATATATATATATATACACACACAAACGTCAAATGCGTAAAAGATTACGGCCGTTTCTCTCTCACAAGGCTACCAATCCTTGCAATTTCCCTTCCACTACCCTCAATGAATGTGCACCCCCAGAGCTATCCTAGTCTCCATTAAATTCTACAATCTTTCTTCCACTACAAGAATATATTTTTCGTAATAATTTCTATTATACGAAGGGGTATATATATATATATATATATATATATATATATATATATATATATATATGCATGTATACACACACACACACACACATACACACATATATATATATTTATATATTTATAGATATATACATATATATATATATATATATATATATATATATATATATATATATATATATATATTTATATATTTATATATATATACATATATACATATATATATATATATATATATATATATATATATATATATATTTATATATTTATATATATATACATATATATATATATATATATATATATATTTATTTACACACACACACACACACACACACACACACACACACACACATATATATATAAATATATATACATATTTTTTTCATTCTCTATGTTTATTTTCTGTTATTCCTTTCTGCTGAAGAGCGTAGGCGCGAAACGGGGAAGACTTTTTTCATTTTCCCGAGCGTCAAACTAAGACGCTTGTTATTCATAAACCTGCCTTCGCCTTGTGATTTTCTATAAATTATAACTATATATATATATATATATATATATATATATATATATATATATATATATATATATATATATATACTGAAGGTGCTCAAAAGTTCTTGGTTTTAAGGGTTTCGCGAAGGTCCTGGTTGGAGGTCCAACCTTCTGAGTTCTTTTACAGGACTTACAAAAACTGTAGGACCGCTGCAATAAGTTTGTAAATCTGAAAAGGAAATATGTCGATAAAAATCATAATTAGTTAATCCTCCTGTAATTTTTTTTTTACCCAAAGCCAGAGGCTTTTCAGCATCCCTTGTATTTTTCAAAGAGTCGAACCCGTCTGATTTTGCTACGTATCACCGTTTCACACTCAAATCCAGATTCTGAGAAGTAACATCGTTTCAAATTATGACAAAATGGTAGCAATTTTAGAGGAAGGATGATAGTCGCTTACATCAACCCCAGGACTCGACTGGTACTTGTGTAATCGAAGGGATGAAGTGCAGAATCGGAAATAGTACAGGGTTACCCCATTAAAATGTAGCATCAAGACGTTGACACGCCTAATTAACGGTTCCGAGTTCAGTCCCACTGCGCGGCATTTTGGGCAAGTGTCCGACCAAAGCCTTTGTGAGTAGATTTAGTAGACGGAAACTGAAAGAAGCCCTTCGTATAAATATATGTTTGTATCTGTGTTTGTGTTTGTGTTTGTCCTCCACCATCGCTTGACAACCGGTGTTGGTGTGTTTACGTGCCCGTAACATTAGCGGTTCGGAATAAAAGATCGACAGAATAAGTACTAAGCATAAAAATAAAAATAAACACAGGATTCGATTCATTCAAATAGAAATTCTTCAAGGTGATGCCCCAGCATGGTCGCAGTCAAATGACTGAAACAAGTAAAAGATAGAATGAAAAATGATAAAAAGAAAAAAAACTACGTAAAAATAGGATGGGGAAAAAAACATAAAAGTAGTGGGGTGGGGGTATGACTAACAGCATGATAAAAAGAGTAGCCTCCCTTGGATGATGTAGGTTGTTTCCCTTGAAATATATATATTTTTTTTGTATATTAATATCAAAAATCATTTCATTGTTCGGAATTAGATTCGTTATGAAGTTGTGTGATCAAATATTCGTAATGTTTATTTTGTCCACCCGCTAGGATGAAAGCGGAGAATTAGATGAGTTATTAGAGCGTCCGGCGGAATATCGTCCAGTATTTGTTTAAACTCCGTACATTCTGAGTTCAAATCGCACCGAGGCTAACTTTATTTTTCGAAGTCGATAAAAAAAAAAAGAAAAGAAATCCAAGACAATTAAATTAGTGTAAGTGTAAGGATGTCTTGCTGTATTTATTCTCGTTTTTCTTTTTCTTATTTTATTTATTTATTTTTTGTGTGTTTTGAGCTCAAATATTGCTGATGGTACGCATGTCTTTTCGGGTTGATATGATTCCCGTTGTTTCTACTTCTTTGCCTCTCATCCTTTCGGAGTCGATAAAACAAATATCAGTTTAACACTGGGATCGATATAATCGACTTAAGCCCCTCCCGAAATTTCTAGCGACGACGACGAGGACGACGAAACGGAGGTGGTCTCCTTTGACGCAGATATAAATCAATGCCGCTACCTGTATACGAACATGCAACCTTCCACCCAATGATTTGACTCGTTTTATACTAGAACGGCCGCGACACTGAAACAAAACAGAACGTTTTTTTTAATTTTATGTTTGATTAATTAAGAAGCTCGCTTTGCAACCGTGTCGTTTCGGGGTTCAGTCCCACTGAGCAGCACCTTGGGCAACTGTCTTCTATTAGGACCCTCTGGCCAGCCAATGCCTTGGAAGGAAAATTTCGTGGACGGAAACTATGTGGAAGCGCATTGTATATGTATATATATATGTATACAAAAATAAGAGGAATGACCAGCAAAAGTGGACTCCTATATGCTAGAGATAGATGCCGAATCATCTATTTCTAGCATATAGGAGTCCACTTTTGCTGGTTATTCCTCTTATTTTTGTATGTAATATAATTTTAATCTTCGGATTTTTTTTAATATGCTAGACCACTGGTTTTAATTGATTAATATCAATTTCTACCCTTATTAATAAATTTTGAATATATATATATATATATATATATATATATATAGTAAAGGGTAAAGAACCCATTCGGTCATGAATAGCCATGGGATTGCACCTAGAAAGTTTCCCCCTGCGGGCAAGGTTGTTTTTATGAAAAACCAACAAATTTGTAAAATGGTAATATAAGATATCTCACCATGACTGTCCTTGTTTTCTGTTTCTTTTTCTATATGTTCGTCAGTTAGCCAATCACAATTCAGAGACAAGACACGTGATACTTCTCGACTAACCACCTATTAAAAACATCCGAAATTACACACATTTTGGAGGTATCTCTCTTTTGGTTTCTCTCTTTTTTTTTTCATTGTAACAAAATATGAAATTGTTTTTAAAAATTCATAGACAAGATGTATATATATATATATATATATATATATATATATATATATATATATATATATACACACCAAGGAACTGCATTCCATTCCAAATCATTCGAAACCACGATAGCCCCTGCACGTAACCCCTACAGGCAAATAACGAAATGTATAGCAATCGACCCAAGCGAAACCGAGTTTAATGAGCGAGGTACCATTTGAAAAGTCACTTGACGAGACACATCTGCACCCCAATGGGTTGTTCAGAATCTCACCTGCAAGTAAATATGGTTTTGAAAAACACTAGGCATGACAGGAATTCTACCATTGGACTAAAGCAGGGTTCGGCGAACCGGGGTAAATTACACTAAATGAGGTAAAAATGAAATCCTTGGTGGTAATGAGGACTCACTAGACAAAAGTAAAATTATATATATATAAAAAAAAGAAGTGTTCCTTGTTACGACAGAAATCTTTCTTGTGGCTCTGAGGAGGCAGTCAAAGAGTTACTGCCTTTTGCAACAACCTACCTTTGCAAACAAGGATTTTCCACTCTAATGAACATAAAAACAAAGCACGGTAATCGATTGGACCCCGAAGACTGTATCCAAATTGCTCTGGCATCAAAATGCCCCAATTTTGAAGCAATTGTAACAAAAAGGAAACATCATTTCTCCAAAACCTGAAGCGAAAAAGTTTCTAGAAAAATCCTTTTGTTTCCTAATTAGGATATTAATTTATTTTATTGCATTTGTTTTATACTTTTTATATCTATAATTGTATTTTCCATATAAATAAATTCAAGAAAATTTTTGGATTCAAAGAATTTATTATTTTCTTCCTTTCAAATCAAGGGTTAACATTGGTGTAAATAAATAAATTTTGGGGTAATTGGTTAAAAAAGTCCCCCAACCCCTGGATTAAAGCAAAGCAATCCTTTGGATGTCTAAATCTATTTTAGAAACTTCATTCTTACTACAAGGAGCCTTCAACTTGTTCTGTCCCAAAGGGTTTTTCAGTGTTTGTGCTTCGAAAACTGAGAGTTGAGCGAATACTGGCGGACTGAGAGGTTGGTCAACTGAGAGATTGATAAACTGGATGAAATTAAATTGACTCACCCTGATGTCAGAATCCAAATTCAAACCGGAACCTTCCTGCTCTAGAACAAAACTGGCCATCTTTTGAGCATTTGTGGCCAACATTTCGATCACTTCTGATGCTGTCGGTTCCGAAGTCGAACTTCTCTTCTCTGTAGTAGTAGTAATAATAATAATAATAATAATAATAATAATAATAATAATCTTTTCTACTCTTGGCACAAGGATCGATATTTTTTTTGGGGGGGGCAGCCGATTAGATCGACTCCATTACACAACTGGTACTTAATTTATCGACCTCCAAAAGGATGAAAGGCAAAGTCGACCTCGGCGGAATTTGAACTCAGAATGTGCAGACGGGCGATATACTGCTAAGCATTTATCCCGGCGCGCTAACGATTTCGCCAGCTCGCCTAACAGTAATAATAATAATAATAATAATAATAATGATGATGATGATGATGATGATGATGATGATGATAATGATGATGATGATGATGATGATGATGCACTGTTAATCTTGATATGAGATCACCATGTCGCGCACATATGGTTGGGA
Organism: Octopus bimaculoides; assembly: GCF_046866305.1. Lineage (NCBI taxonomy): Eukaryota > Metazoa > Mollusca > Cephalopoda > Octopoda > Octopodidae > Octopus > Octopus bimaculoides. The sequence continues at coordinate 18,313,104 of NC_142954.1, read as the reverse complement.
TGCACGTGCCTGGTGTACCCTTATCAGACGGGTAGTCATGATGGATCTACAGGGCTTCGTATATCTGTACCCCAGTGTCACTTTGATGGCATGCACTGCTCTCTCACTCAATAATAATAATAATAATGATATATATGTAATTACATAATTATGTGTGTGTCTGTCTGTCTGTCTGTCTGTGTGCACGTATGTATACAGTGATGTCACTTACCTGCCTCAGCAGCGCGTTGTCCTTCACTACAGATTCCGTGGTGACCATTTGGCTGCGTCGTCCCTGCATCTGTATAGATGTCCGGTAAATATAGTTCCCCTCGGTGCTGCACTGCACCACCAACGTGCACTATCTCTCCTCCCGGGGCATACACGATACTTCCTCTGATATCAGGTGCGTCTTCGACTGGAAATTAAGAATTGGTTTCAAATTTTGGCCTACAATTTTTGGGGGAGTAAGTAAATTGATTACATCGACCCCAGTGCTCAACTGGTACTTGTTTTAC
>NC_142954.1:18302607-18307607 GCF_046866305.1 Octopus bimaculoides | reverse complement strand
TAAATAATAAACCGCGATAGGTGAACCGCGATAGGTGAACCGTGATAGGTGGACCGTGATATGGCGAGGGATTATTGTACATACACCTATACATAAATAAATTATTTTGATATGTTTTCCCACTTATTTATGACGAGGATTTTCCCCCGAGTCTTTTCCCGTTCCGAAAGCTCTTCCCACATATGAGTGCGCACGGACGTGTTAAATATCATTGAACACAAACATATAAACAGAAAAATATTTTTATGTGTTATCTACGTTGTTTCACCTGTTGTAGTTTTTCCAGTGTTCACGTCAAGTCTTGCATGTCTGAATGTCCTTTTGGCAGTCTTGTGACCTGCATGGAGTTGGTTCGGTATATATCGCTCATTACCGGCCAGATTGGTAACTGGACGCTGGAACCGAAAACGGCTATGGTTCTGAGTAGCCAATATTGACTGAAACGGTAAAAATTACATATGTACTCATATAATAATTATTATATAAATTGTATATTCGTAGATAAATTTGTCCGTGAGCATCAGTGCAAAACAGAGGAGCGACAGCTTAACCTGCCATATTGGTTTGGTTTGGTGCTAGTGATGTTAGCACAAGAGATGATGGTGTCTTCATGTAGCTAATATTTTGCCGTTTTCTTAAGAATTTGGTAGCATTATCGATTGGAACGTTGCAGATCGAATGTTTGCTGTTTAATCGTTTATCAACTCGTTAATATTAGAGGGTTTTTTTTTTTTACCTCTCCTTGTGTGTAAGCCGGTATCTTTGGGCAGGTATGTTTGTATGTGTGTGTGTATGAAGCGTATGTATATATGTACATATAATATTATTATTATTATTATTATTATTATTATTATTATTATTATTATTATTATTATTATCATTATTATTATTATTTTCAAAGTTTGATATGGTCCCATGCGTCATGAGTTTCGCTGTTATTTTATTATTTTAACTCATGTCCATTGGTCCGGAAATCTTTCGTCACACAACATGTCCGGATCAATGGAAATGAGTTAAAATAATAAAATAAGAACAGTAACAAACGAGTGGAAAAAAATATATATATATATAGTGCTTGTGTTTATTTGGTAAAAAAGAAAAAAAATCACCATCCCGAAATACAACAATATTTGTTTCAACACACGATTTCACACCAGGAATCTTGCAACACAAATTGATAAACGTAATACATATATATATAAGTAAACAAATAGGGAGTCTGTCTGGGCTTCTCGCTCTGTCTCTTAGGACTTTTTCCATTTCTCCTTTGCTTTACCTCACTACGTCCGTTTCATAGCCAAAAGGCTTTGTTCTGTTGTACATGTTGTATATGCATAATTATTCATTCTCTATTGTATTTGTGTGGGAGCGCAATGGCCCAGTGGTTAGGGTAGCGGACTCGCGGTCGTAGGATCGCGGTTTCGATTCCCAGACCGGACGTCTTTGTCTTCCAGCTTTTTGGAATCGATAAATTAAGTATCAGTTGATCACTAGGGTCGATTTAATCGATTTAACCTCTCCCACCAAATTTCAGCCCTTGTGCCTACAGAATACCTTCTTTCGGCTCTTTTACATTCTCTAAATGTTCAAATTCCGCTGAATTCAAGATTTGCTCTTCTTCTTCTTCTTCTTCTTTTTCCGTTATTTCAGTTTAGCTCCTCCACGCCCCCACCCTGCACTTCATACCAGATCTGTTAAGTGTATGTATGTATGTATGTATGTATATATGTGAGTGCGGACATGTATGTGTATGTGCATGCATGTGTGTATGTGTTGCATTGTGGTATATAAGAGAATGTCGTAGTTGTTGGTTTTGTTGTTGTGGTTGTTGTTGCTGTTCTAAGGTTTCTGATTTAGTGAATTCTTTGTGAAATGTCTGTTGCTATGGTCCGTCTCTGTGTTGTACACGTATCGGGTGTACTGTAGCCCAACCCACTTCACTACCGACACACGGCACCACCACCACCACCAACAACAACATCATTACTACCACTACCACCATCACCACCACCACCATTACCAACATCACTACCTTCACCGCCGCCACTACCACCACCACCACTACCACCACCACCACCACTACCACCACCACCATTACCAACATCACCACCATCACTGCAGCCACCACCACCATGAGCACAACCACCACCACCACAACAACAACAACAACCAATTCACTACCACCATATACCACCACCGCCATCATCACCATCACCACCACCATTACGACCACCACCACTCCTCTCCGCTCCACCCCAATGATTCATCAACTGATAAGACGAGCCACCGAGAGAGCCTCTACAAGATCGTTTGGCCTGCTAGAAATAGCAGCCATCAAGTCTTTTCAAATCACACTTTTGAAAAGAGGGTATGTTGAATAAGGTGGTCGTGGGATTACCGCGTAGGAAGAAAAAGGAGTGTTGGTCACGGTTGGAACACCTTTGATTATACATCTTCTTGATAAGAAGTGACCTGGGGCGAAACACCAAAAACATCAACAGCAACAACAACAATATGAGAACTCAGTGCGAGCCCATGAAGGAGCTTCTATGCTGAAAAAAGACGAGATGGTCATGGGTGGAATATCTTTGATCAGAGGTCTTTTCGACCTAGGTTGACCGGAGACTAAACAACAACAACAACATGTGATAAGGTTGTGGAAAATTAATAACCCAAGAAGGATTAGTTTTCGTTATCTCTGTTTGATTAAGATCAAACCGTGCTTCAGGTCCAACAAAGCAAAGCAAACAAGTGGATAAGTATACATCCACCCACCCATGGCAAACACTCTCGAAAACACTACACCCCTCCCACCCTAATGAACGAACAAGAATACAACGAAATAATAATAATTACACCGTGTAACAAATTTATCTTTTGGTCTTCGATCAGAAAGTGTTATTTCTTATTTCTAGAAATCAAAGGAAATGACTACTATTCCCTTCAAACTTTGCTTTTCTGACCTAGACATCAATGTTTTAAACTGACCTATTTTCCATTACATTTCAGATTCAGTGCTGAGACGCTGAAGCAGAAATATCGTTATAGTAAATATTCTGCTCAATACCACAGGTCTGCTTGTCAGATGCTTGACCTTAGTTACTTGAGCATGTCCCTTAATGGCTGACAATATGTGCATCTCTCATGATGAGCAGGAATAGTTGGGGAGCGTCACAGCCATGTACTGAGAGGGATCCTTTGAGGTTTGAATAAATGCAAGAAAAGCAAAGTTTGAAGGAAACATTAGCCGTTTTTCATACTTTCTAGGGGTAAGCAGTCCTAATATTATCTATAATAATAATAATAATAATAATAATAATAATAACAATAATAATAATAATAATAATGGTAATAATAATAATAATAATAATAATAATAATCATAATAATAATAATGATAATAATTATTATTATTATAGTTTCAAATTTCCCACAAGAGCAGCAATTTTTGGGAAGGGGTTAAGTCGAATACATCGATCCCAGTTTGTAGCTGGTACTCATTTATCGACCCCTGAAAGGATGAAAGGCAAAGTCGACCACGGTGGAATTTGAACTCAGAACGTAGCAGCAGACGAAATACTGCTTAGAATTTCGCCCGGCGTGCTATCGATCCTGCCAGCTCGCTGCTTTAATAACAACAACAACAACAACAATAATAATAATAATCAGTAAATATAAAGACTTGCTAATACAAATTGAAAAAATGTGGCACCTCAAGGCGACTACCATACCAGTGATTGTAGGATCTCTAGGAATGATAAAAAAAAAAAGGTACTGAAACCTATTTGAAAATGATACCAGGCTTACCATCCCTACAGGAAGTGCAAAAAATCGTGCTAACTGGAACGACTCATCTACTGAGAAGAGCATTATCGCTGTGAAAACAACATCCATTCATGAATTTTTTTTTTTTTTTTTTTTCTTAAATACATGTTTGACCTGTGAATTTGCGTGTGTAAATTGGGAATGCATACAACGAGTTTCTCTGCCCTAGGTGTACGGAAAACACTCGGCGAGAAATGGAAGAAAATTTGAAGAAAGAAGAAAAAAAACAACATAATAATAATCAATGGAATGCCCGGTAGAGCTCCTACAGAAAGTTTGTTCTTTAGAGACAGCAATGATTATCAGAAGAGTTCTAATCACTTGAAAGACACTGAAAAGTTGTGGATACCTGAGGTTACAGGTAGCAACCCGCTTCCCACATAAAGCACACCAGGAATAAGACCGCACCTGAGCGAGCCAAACCAAAATAGTAATAGTCTAATTATTATGAATATTGAGTTAAGCAGGTTAGGTAGAAGTGACTGTCCCTAGATTACAAATTAACCTGTAATAATTAGCGTCAGGAACAAAATAAGATTATGAAAAAACCAGGTGCACATATAGGACCCGGGGTGGATTTTTGAAAGAAAGTGTCATCAAATTAATTTATATTTACCATCATCCAAGACAATATTTTACTGTCCAGCTCCACGTGTGGTAACATTCCTGATCCCAGCCGATGTTGCCTTCTAGCGCCGTCATGTACCTTGTTGGGTACCCTATGTACCCTGCTTGTCATATAATGTAACCAGGGTCGTATTTGTGGTAATCTTGACGATTCTTGACATGCTCCAGTTGGTACAGTTTCGTTTAGCACACGTGTTTCGTTTAGCACACGTGTTTCGTTTAGCATACATGTTTCGTTTAGCACACGTGGTACCCCAAATGTTACATGAGATGGTGGTTGTGGTGGTGTTGGTGAAGATGCTGGAATCCCATTTTGTAGAAACTGTATTTTGGGTACGACATCAGGTAAACCAGCTGGTTGATGGTGCACTTCCATTGGTATATGAGGTATTTCGATCGGTGCGTAAGTGACTCCGCTTGCTCTGTGAGGTACTCTGTGTGGTAGGTCAGGTACCCTAACTTGTCTGCTACGTAGTTGAGGTACCTTGGTTGTTGCAGAAGGCTCTGAAGTTGATCGATGACTTAGTAAAACCAAAGGTGCATGAGAAA
>NC_142954.1:18277607-18292607 GCF_046866305.1 Octopus bimaculoides | reverse complement strand
CCTTTACAGGGTCCCTTTCTTTCCTTTCTTCCTTCCTCTCATTCTCCCTTACATCTTCATCTCTATCGTTGTTCCCTTCCAGATGTTCCATGGAGTCTCGAACCCTCTTCCATTGTTTGTTTCTCAACGCTAAGTCTTCGGAGAATAGCAGTAATGCCCCTTTACGGGTCGTAAATGTTTTCGGCAACGAAATTTCATTGTTGACAAATTTTCTAAAAGGGTCTTCGGTCGTCGTTTCCACATTGTTGTTGTTGTTGTTGGTGGTGGTGGTGGTGCAACTGCTGTTCTTATTGTTGTTGCTACCGTTGTTTAAGGGACATTTCCGGTAGGGTTCAAGAGCAACTTTAGGGTACCTAAAACCTTTATTTGATCGCCGAACCAAGTTGAAGTAATCCTGTTGGAGAAAAGCAAATATATAAAAAACTAAGTTGTGTAAATTATGTATGTATATATGAACGTGTGTATATATGTGTATATGCTCTTTAAGAACACGTGTGTTTGAAAAGGTAACAAAAGCGCTCACACACTAGAAAAAACTTCCTCCCCAAAAACGTTAGTAACATCCTCATAAAAGATTTCGTAACATTTTTTTAAAAAATAATTTTTTAAAACAAATCACTTTTACACTTCAAAAACTGTATTAAGTAATCCTCATAGACTTTCAAAATATATACGTACAGTAATCCCTCGATTATCGCGGGTGTTACGTTCACCCCACCCCCACCCCCACCCCCACCGCGGATAGGTGAAAATCCGCGAAGTAGAAACAGTACTGTAAGGCGGTGAGCTGGCAGAAACGTTAGCACGCCGGTCGAAATGCTTAATGGTATTTCATCTGCCGTTACGTTCTGGGTTCAAATTCCGTCGAGGTCGACTTTGACTTTCATCCTTTCGGGGTCGATAAATTAAGTACCAGCTAATCACTGGGGTCGATGTAATCGACTTAATCCCTTTGTCTGTCCTTTTTTGTCACCTCTATGTTTAGCCCCTTGTGGGCAATATAGAAATAAGAAACAATACTGTACTGCATATTTTTTTAATTATTTTTATAATTTGCATATATTTATTTTATTATAAATGCATAACAACACCAGAGGAATGGGCGTAAGCTTAAATAATAAACCGCGATAGGTGAACCGCGATAAGTGAACCGCGATAGGTGAAGCGCGATATGATGACGAATTACTGTGTGTATATATATATATATATCTTTTATCTTATACTTGTTTCAATCATTAGACTGCGACCATGCTGGAGCACTGCCTCGAAGAATTGTTAATCGACTTAATCGACCCCAGTATTTTTTCCCTAAGCCTTGCATTTGCTGAAAACCGGTGTTGGTGAATGTTTCCCTAACTTAGCGGCTCGGTAAAATAGGACGGATAGAATAAGTAGCAGGCTTAACAACAAATGAGACCGAAAACTCTTCAAGGCGGTGCCCCAGCATGGCCGCAGTCAAATGACTTGAACAGTTAAAAGATAAAAGACATATATATGTGCGTGTGTGTGTGTGTATATGTGTGTGTGTATGTGTGTGTGTATGTGTCTGTGGCGGAGAGGTTCAGGCATATCTACACACGCTCACTTACACACATACACACACACACACACAGATACACACCCACACTCACACATACACACATGCAAACACACACCTACACGCACGCATACACACACACGCACACACATAATTATATACATTCTATTTAAATTCATCGATGCACATATGCATACACAGAAAATCGTATACATACATCAGTACATACATACATATATATATTTATACATGCACACGCAAGCATATACTTTATACATATATTACGTACATAGATACATACACATATACATACATACCCAAACATACACATACACACATCTCTCTCTCTCTCCTTATATATATAATATATATATATATATATATATATGTATGTATATGTATATCTATATATATATACGTATATATATATATATGTGTATATATATATACCTATATGTATGTACCTATATATATATATATATATATATATATATATATATATATATATATATATATATATATATATTTATATATATATACATACATACATATATATATATGTATATATATACATATATATGTATAGATGTATATATATATATATGTATATATCTGTGTGTATGCATGTATGTATATGTGTATGTACGTACGTGTGTATGGATCTATATACGTATGCACATCCGTATGTATGTTTGTCATGTATGTATTTATGCATCTATCTATCTATCTATCTATCTATCTATCTATCTATCTGTCTGTCTGTCTGTCTGTCTGTCTGTCTGTCTCTCTCTCTCTCTCTCTCTCTCTCTATATATATATATATATATATATATATATATTTATATATATATATATATATTTATATATATATATATATATATATATATATATATATATATATATATATATATATATATACATATATATACATGCATACATACATACATACATACATACATACATACATGCATACGCCTACTCAGCTGTCTTCGTTCCGTCTTGTTTGTTCCATTGTTTGTATTAGTTGACTCTAATCCCAGTGAAGTGTCAGCATAATCTTTTAATTTTCCAGCGAGCTTTATACGCACATTTATACACGCATACACATATATACATGCATATAGACATACATACTCATGTACACATTCATATATATCAATACACATATGTACACACGTCCATATATATACGTACATGTATGTATGTTGTGTATATTTTTCATTTTTTTTTTCATTTTATCTAGTTTCAGCTCATGAGCTGTGGCCATGCTGGGGCACCGCCATTTGGTGTTGCTACACAATTTTACTTCACGAATTTTACTTCAGGAATTGACATTTAGTGCATGAGAGAGTTTGATGCAGCTGCTCTCATCTGCACCTCCTGCCGTGAAGTTGGTTCATCTGGGACACCTGACAGGAAGAGGTCCAGCCTCATCTTGAAGACACCTACATCCACCGCAAGCAGGTCTCTCAGGTCCTTTGGGAGGATATTGAAGAGCTGTGGACCTCTGAAGCCCAGGCTATTGCAGTATCTTGTCCTACATCTTGATGGCAAATTTGGAGTCCTTGGCACTATGTAATGGCGTCCAGTTCTTTTATTTGTGTAACTTTCGATGCCAAAGTTTGGGACAATTCCTTCGAGGATCTTCCAGATGCATATTATGGCATATCTTTCTCGCCTACGCTCTAAGGAATAGAGTCTTAATTTCTTGAGTCTTTCCCAACAGCTTATATGCTGCATAGAGGCTATCTTCTTCGTGTAGCTTCGTTGGATTGCTTCAAGTTCTGAGATTAATTTGACACTGGTTGGTGACCATAGCTGAGAGCAATAGTCAAAGTGGCTTAGAACAAGTGTCCTCCAGAGGACCATCATGGTTTCCTGATCTCTTGTTCTAAAAGTCCTAAGAATCTATCCGGTCAGTCGCCTGCATTTCATTGACAATTTAGCAACATGAACATGAAAGTATGCATTATTACTCATGTAAATGCCCAGGTCTCGTACTGACTGTGCCTACATGTATATAAATATATATACATAGATATATATACATATGTGTATATATATGTATAATATATATATACATCTGTATATGTATATATATATATACATACATATATATATATATATATATATATATATATATATATATATAGTCAAAATAAGCAACAAGGATATCCAGAAGTAATGCAGTACGATCGTTTCAAGCAACTCCATTTAATTGAACAATGCAATCATTACATCAATTTAAATGCAAAGCAATCCTCAGCTGCATAAAGACATAGAATAGATTTGCCACACTTTCATTACATACATGCTTAAATACATACATACATCGCATACATACAAATACACGTACATACACACACACACACACACACACACACACACACACACACACACACATATGCATGCAAACATACATACATTCATACAGGTCTTTCTTCCTGATATCTTAATAGCTTCTAAGCTGGAGTGAAGGCAGCAAGTTCTTTGCCTATCTCCTTACCTTCTTGGAGATTTTAGGTATAATTATGCTAATATGTCCATCTGTTCTAATTTGAATTAAATTCTATGTCTTTCTGTAACTGAGGACTGCTCTGCATTTAAATTGATGTAATGGTTGCATTGTTCAATTAAATGGAATTGCTTGAAACGATCGTACTGCATTACCTCTGGATATCCTTGTTGCCTATGTTGATTTTAATCACCTTATTTTGAAATTGTATGGATAATTCCGTACTAAATTCTAATGCATCATCTTAAGTACCATATTCATCTCTCTCTCTCTCTCTCTCTCTCTCTCTCTCTCTCTCTCTCTCTCTCTCTCTCTCTCTCTCTCTATCTATCTATCTATCTATATATATATATATATATAATATGGTCGACAAATTCGCAATTTTACAACCTAAAGGCAGAAATATACGCATCAATAAAATGAACGGGCACTAAACAACACCAGTATTGCTAGAAATAAGAGTCAAAACATACATACATACATACATACATACGTACGTACATACATAGATGCAGACAGGTAGACAGGCAGACAACCGTAATTCATAAGCTACAAATGATCACGATATCAGGAGCAAGAAAAATCTGCAAGACCTCCTTAAGATTTATAGGACGTTTGTTAAAACAAGATGTTTTCCTCCTTGAACTCGCTGCCAAGGAGGTCGGTTGGTGAAGATTTGCACTAAATTCAGAAGAAGAGGATAAAAACATACACACACACATACATACATACATACATACATACATACATACATACATACATATATACATACGTACATATATACACACATACATATATACAAACATACATACATACGTACATAATACATACATACGTACGTACATACATACATACATACATATATACATACATACATACATGCATATATACAAACATACATAATACATACATACGTACATACGTACATAATACATACATACGTATATACATACATACATACGTACGTACGTACATACATACAAGCATATATACATACATACGTACATATATATACATACATAAATACACACATACATACATACATACATACATATATACAAACATACATAATACATACATACGTACATAATACATACATACGTATATACATACATACATACGTACATATATATACATACATAAATACACACATACATACATACATATATACAAACATACATACATACATACACACATACATACATACATACACACACATACATACATACATACATATACATACATACATACATACAAACATACATACACACATACATACATACACACATACACACACACATACATACATACATATACATACATACAAACATACATACATACACACATACATACACACACACATACATACATGCATACATATACATACATACATACATACATACATAATTCATACCTTACAGATGATCAGATATGAAGGACCATAAAAATCTTTAAGACCTACTTAAGGCTTAAAGATGATAAACAAAACAACAGGCTTTCCGTCACAACCATGCTACCAACGTGGTGGCCGGTCAAGATTTATGCATGTATGAACGTAAACTTCTGCTTTCAGTTGGAGGGCTGCGGTCATGCTGGGGCACCACCGTTAGATGTGCCACACTTTCATTAGATACATGCATGCGTACATATATGCATGCATAAATACATACATACATCACATACATACAAATACACCTACACACACACACACACACATATATATATATATATATATACATATAAATATATAGCAATAAGAAAATGGAGGGGATTTATAGGTGGTATTTATCAACTTGCAGACATTGTATTGTGTCAATTTACTTGTTTATTTGTTTACTAAAAGGACAATAATAACAATATACAAACACATGTGACTGGGTATTCTTCCAGCAGAATATTGGATAGATATTATCCCTTAGTGGGGTGGGGTGGATTCACAACCCCTAACTTTCTTGGATATATATATATATATATATATATATATATATATATATATATATATATATATATATATATATCAAAAATTTATATAAGAGTTTTGACGCTAATATCCATTTATATTAAAGTTTATTACCTATGTCAACATTTCTGTATAAGGTTAAATTCAACTCTTAATTCAAGTTAAATAAGTAAATTACCTTACACATCCTCAGGGTAAAAAGTAAACACCAAAAAAGATTTATAATCTCTAAGCCTGATTCATATTCAAATTCCTCCTTAAATAAAAGTCCGTCTAAGGGAGAAAACCCTAATAATATTATTAATTATAAACAATCAAGTAATATAAATCATTGATCACTGGTAATAAATTCTAAACTAAGCATTTCGCCCGGCGTGCTAACGCTTCTGCCAGCTCGCCGCCATACATACATACATACATACATACATACAACAGAATCAAGGGCAAGCATGACTGTATGGTATAGAAGTTAGCTTCGTACCCACGCGTTTTTAGGTTCAGTCCTACTGTGAGGTATCTTGGAGCAATGTTTTCTACGGTAGCTTCGGACCGACCAACGCCTGTAAATTAATTTGGAACAATGCAACGCCCGGGTCTGGGAATCGAACTCATGATCTTGCAGTCGTGAGTGCAACACCTTAACCACTGAGCCATGCAGAGAGAGAGAGAGAGAGAGAGAGAGAGAGAGATAGAGGAGAGAGAGAGAGAGAGAGAGAGAGAGAAAGAGAGAGATAGAAAGAAAGAGATAGATAGATAGATAGAAGGGTTAATGGCTGAACGGATGGAGTTGACGTGTCAAGTAGTGATGTGTACAAATATAATCTTGTTTCCAAATATAATCTTGTTTCCACTTCAAATATGCTTGAGACGTAATCCGGGACAGACGTAATCGACTTAAACCGCCTCCCCCAACATTGCTGGCAATGAGCCAAAATTTGAAACTAATACTTCACTATTGTTTAAAGAGCTGGACTTCCTATTAATTGCAATATTTGAGTCAGATCCAAAGACAAGGTCAACGCTCCTATGTTGATTCCATTCCTACGTCTCTGGATCATGTCGGTACTGGTTTTCGATATATACAAAGACAGACAAGGCTTGATCTGGGTTCTTTGAGATAATCTTTATTTCAACGCTGCTTATCTTGCTTGTCTTCTTTGTATAAATAGTGTTTAACATTTACTTGACATTATACCTCTGTTTTTCTCTTTCGTTTATTTTTTTCCAAATTTGTAGTTATATTATTATTATTATTATTATTATTATTATTATTATTATTATTATTATTATTATTATCATCATCTGTATTGAATTTCTATGTGTGCACATGAACGTTTGTAAGTGCGTATGTATGTAGGCGTGTATTATGTCTCTCTCTCTCTCTCTCTCTCTCTCTCTCTCTCTATATATATATATATATATATATATATATATATATATATATATATATATACCGGAGTAAGCACATGAAATGTGCAACAAGGTGGAAAAAAGAGTACTCAAATACCAGAGGTAGAGTAATATGCTTTATTTAAAAGCAGCAGAAATATAACAAAAAAACCGTTACTCTGAGTTTCACGTTCCCGATGAACGGGAACGTGAAACTCAGAGTAACGTTTTTTTTGTTATATTTCTGCTGCTTTTAAATAAAGTATATATATATATATATATATATATATATATACACACACACACACACACATATAAATGCATATATGTATGTATGTATCTATCTATCTATACGCACACACATATATATATATATATATGCATATATATATATATATGTGTGTGTAGAACACAAAGAATATCGCGGTACACGTGTTTCAAGCTTTATAAACAACCTGTTATTACATCAGCATCGGTATATTATTGATATAAAAGATGGTTTAAATCTCTCTTCAGCCGCAAACACTGTTAGTCTAAAGATTACATCACAAATGAAAAAGTACACTTAGTATTATCCATTATAATAGGTTTAACACATCTCTTTAAACAGGTATATTTGTATAAAGGTTCGTTGGATTTCAAAAATCTGCCCATACTGTACCACTATTCAGCATAATCCTTCGTGTTCTGTTTTCAATTTATGCTTGATATATTCTCTCACCTCTGCCACTATCTGGCATATACAGGTGCTTACACTTATCAAGTATTACCTCTAAACTTACAGTACCTACGTGATATATATATATATACTAGCAGAGGCACCCGGCGTTGCCCGGGAATTAAATTGTTGCTTGTATACTGGATGAAAAAAAGCAAAATATGCTGTATAGAAAATTGAGGACATTCTGTAGATGAACTCTCAGATGAATGATGGCTGGGCGCCTCTCATGAATGGGAAAATTGAAGATGCGCCAAAAAGCCTCATTGGTACTTGGCAACTTTTACGAAAATTAAAGTGGGGATTAAATGAAAAAAATGATTTACGTGAATATCCTCACAAGAGTAATTGAAATAAATGGCGATTGTGGAACCCCCCCCCCACGCACGCACGCACGCACTCACGCACGCACACACAAACAGAGTATCACACATCAGATGAAATGGACGTGTGTGTGTGTGTGACAGAGAGAGAGAGAGAGTGAGAGAGAGAGAGGTCATGTATACGTACATGCATAAATATGCATAGATCTTTGTGTGTGTGTGCGTGTGTATGAGAGAGAGAGAGAGAGAGAGTAAATACTACATGCACGCTACGTCAATACCGGAAGTTGACATTGAGGAACCTTTTTAAAGAAGTGAATCATAAATATAAAGCAATATTATTTATTTTTAATTAAAAAAATCAAATGAAGAGCCTAACATTTATCCAAGGTCAAATTATTCATGCATCACAAGTATGAAAGCATTTGGTGAAGTCGATTTCACGTGAAAAGCGAATACACAGACATCTCTGTTTTATATATTAGAAGATATTTATATATATATATATATATATATATATATCCTGACAGGAAAATAAATCTCGAACGCATTAAGATACAAAGATTGGGTATTTAACCTTACAAGACGAGAAAAATCACAAGAAAGCGTCTACGGGAATATCTATAAAAGATTACAGTACATAGATGCATATGCACACACACGCATATATATATTTGGGTATTATATACACATACCTTGTGTGTTGATGTGACAAAGGATTTCCAGACAATAGTCATAAGATAAAATAAAAGCAGTAAGAAACGAGTGAAGAACGAATATATTGTGAGTGTGTTTATTTGGGGGGAAAAAAATAACCATCCCGAAATATAACAACATTTGTTTCAACACACGATTTCACATCAAGAATCTTGAAAAACAAGTTCATGGAAGAAAAGTTTTCCGTTTGTTTGGATTAAACTACCAGCATCTTTAGAGCAAAACTTTTGAATGTTGTCCGCCTGCTTTACCACCTCTGACCCTCACTCACTCTCACTCCGTTTGTTGTTTTACTCTTCTTTCCCTTTAGTGTGACCGTCGGTTACGACGACGAGGGTCCCAGCTGATACGATCAACGGAACAGCCTGCTCGGGAAATGAACGTGCAAGTGACTGAGCACTCCACAGACACCCTTAACGTAGTTCTCAGGGAGATTCAGCGTGACACACAGTGTGACAAGGCTGGTCCTTTGAAATACAGGTACTACTCATTTTTGTCAGCTGAGTGGACTGGAGCAACGTGAAATTAAGTGTCTTGTTCAAGGACACAACGCGTCGCCGGGAATTGAACTCATGACCTTACGATCGTGAGACGAATGCCCTAACCCAAAATATATATATGTCTACCTGTTTATCTCTCTCTCTCTCTCTCTCTCTCTCTCTCTCTCTCTATATATATATATATATATATATATATATATATATATATATATATATATCAAATTAAAACATAGGGTAAAAAAATCAGATATTAATTAATATCGATTTATTACCAGGAAGCTAGCACATTCAAAGAATCAGAGATTCAGAAAAAATATCTGAGATCTTAGGGGATTAATGTATATGTTTATATATAACGATGACCACTAAAGTGGACATTTAATGTGCTACAAATAGACGCAATATGTGGTCTATTTCTAGCACATTAAATGTTCACTTTAGTGGTCATCGTTATACATAAATATACACACACACACACACACACACACACACATATATATATATATATACATATAAGTTAAAAAAAAACAACAATGTGAGGACGTGATACGGATAGTGTTATTGGACGCTCGGAATGAGGGGACAAACGCAAACACACAGACACAGACACACACACACACATAGATATATACATATACATACACACACATGTGTATGTGTATACGATGGGCTTCTTTCAGTTTCCGTCTACCAGATCCACTCACATGTGGTTGGGAAGCAAGCTTCTTACCACACAGCCACACCTGCACCTATATGGAAAAAATTTAGATAAATCCCAAATGCATGCATACATACATACATACATACATACACACATACACACATACATACACACATGTCTTTTATCTTTGACTTGTTTCAATCAGCCTGCGACCATACTGGGGCATCGCCTTGAAGAATATTTAGTCGAATGAATCAACCCCCAGTACTATTTTTTTCAAGACGGGTACTTATTCCAACGAACACTTCCGGCCGAACCGCCTATTTACGTGAACGTAAACACACCAACGCCGGTTGTCAAGCGGGTGGGGAGACAAGCATAGACACAAAGACACACACACACACACACACACGTTCACGAGAAGACTTTGGTCGACCCAAGGCTGTAATAGAAGACCCTTGCCCAATGTGCCATGCAGTGGGGCTGAACCCGGAACCATGTGGTTGGGAAGCAAACTTCTTACCGCACAGCCACAACGTGTCTAGACACACACATTCATACATATGCATTTATAAATACACAAACATACATAAAGAAATACATGTCATGCATACATACATACATACATACATAATACATACATAAATACATACATAATACATACATAAATACATACATAATACATACATACACATATGCATACATAAGTACATACACGTATGTATTTATAAATACACACATGTATACGTAAAAACATACATAAGTAATACGTACAAACCGCTACATGCATAGACACATACACATAAACATATATACGACGTCCCTAATACATACATACACACATACATACACACATACATACTACACGGACATACGGCGCTCATGAAATCCCACCAAAAAATCACAGCCTCTTACCTGTGGTTCCAGGTAAACACTGATCAAAGAATTCCCTTTTCCTGTTTCCACTTCACCTACTCCGCGACTCAGCCGTGACAGGTTCAATTTCTGGCTGTGGGTGGTTGTCATCTTGACGCTAACAGACAATACTCTCGTTCATTAACCCCCTCTCTTTCTCTCTACTCTCTCCCACACCTATCTCTTTCACCTCTCTTTCCCCTTCTCGCCTTTTCTCCCTCTCTCTCTCCTCTCTCCCTTCAACCCACGTCTCTCACTCTGCCTTCCGCTTTACTTTCCCTCTCTCTCCCTCTTTCTTCTCCCTATCTTCTCTCTCTCTCGGCCTATCGCTCTACTCTAATTCTGACTCTCTCTCCCTCTTTTGTTTCACTCTCTCTTTCTCCTGCCCTCTCTCCCTCTCTCTCTCTTTCACCCCCTCTTTGTCTTTCTGTCTCCTTCTCTACCTATCTGTCTCTCTCCTTCTCTCTCTCTCTCTCTTTGCCTCTCCTCCTTTCTCTTCTCTCTCTCTCCCCCTTACTGTCTGTCTGTCTCTCCTCTCTCTTGTCTCCCTCTCTCTCTCTCTTTCTCCCCCTTCTATCCTCTATCTCTCATCGTGTCTTTCCAACTCTAATCCCTTCCTCTCCCCCTTTCTCTCTCTCTCCCTCCCTCTCTGCCGTTCCTCCTCTCTCTTCCCTCTCTCTCCCCTTCTGTCTGTCTCTCCTCCTCCTCCTCTCTCACCATCTACCCCTCTCTCGCACCAACCAGCAACCAATCACCTTCAGTCACACTCACTTTACACACCTGACAACTCCTTATTCACATATCGGCTGCTCTATTCATTCATGTGGCGGCGGTGGCGTTGCTGATGTTGGTGGTAGTGACGGAAGCGGTGGTGGTGGAAGTGGTTGTTGTGGTGGCGGCGGCGACGGTGATAGTTAATGGTGGTGGTGGTGGTGGTGGTGGTTGTGGTGGTCGTGTCCGGTGGTGACGTTGGCGGTGTTGGTGGCGTTGCTGGTACTGACTGAGGCGGCGACGGCGGCATTTATAGTTGTGACGGTGTTATTAGTGGTGGCGGCGGCGGCGGCGGTGGTGGTGGTGGTTGTGGTAGTATTACTATTATCGTTGTTGTTGATAGTGGTGGCGGCGACAGTGGCCGTGCTGGTTGTGTTATAGTTGGTGGTGGAATAGCGTCGATTTTGGTGACGCTGGCTTTGGTTTGGTGGTAAATGTAGAAGAAAGGTGTGTGTGTGTGTGTGGGTGTGTTTATACATGCATAATCTGTAATACCTTTTACTTAGAGTGCGGCCATGCTGGGGCACCGCTTTGAAGAATTTTGACTTAAAGAGTCGACCTCAAGGCGGGTACCTATTCAATCGAATTTTGCCGAACCGCTAAGTTATGTGGACATAAACAAACCAACACCAGTTGTCAAGACATTTGAAGCCAGCTGAGTGGACTGGAGCAACGTGAAATAAAGTGTCTTGCTCAAGGACACAACGCGGCGCCGGGATTCGAACTCACGACCTTACGATTGTGAGCCGAATGACCTAACCACTGAGCCACGCGCCTTCACATACATACATACATACCTGATGTTGTTGAAATTCTAATGAAGGAGCCATGGATCTGGGTTAGAAACCGGCTCTTCCTCTATTGGCAAGAATTCTTGAAATAAAACTGTATACATACATACATACATACATACATACATACAAGTATACATATGTACATACGTACATATACATACATACATGCTTACATACATACATGCATAAATACATACATACATACACGCATGGTTGCACGCATGTGCGCACACATGCATCGTTATACGCATTCACACTCATACATATGCATGGATGTACGTAGACATACATACGCAGATGGTTATACCCATACACACAAGCCTGGATATACTCACTCACACACATGGTTACACACACATGGTTACACACACATACGTGCATGGATGTATGCTAGCACACACACACACACATACGCACACACACGCATACCCGCACACACGTACGACAATACTCACACACACACACTCATTGATATAGTCGTACACACAAACGCATGATTATACACACACACACACACATACTCACGCGTGCGCGCATTCATGCATGGTTATACACATATCCAAACAAATGCAATGGTATACGCACACACACACGAACATGGATGTATATACACACACGCACACGTACGCAAGCTTACAAGCATACACATATGCACATGGTTTTGCGCACGCACACACACACACACTCACAAACACACATGGTTATACGCACACATGCACACACACGTGCACACACATGGGTATATGCATACAAACACGCACACACACATGGTTATAGGCACACACACACACAGATTCACATATGCACATAGGTACTAACTGCACACACACACACACACACACACACACACACACACACACACACACACACACCTCGCCCCTTCTTTCCAAACCACCCGTCCACCCGGCAATCCTGCTATCCTGCAACCCGGCAACCTGGGCTTTTGTAAATTGAGAAGTACAAATCTTATCAGTTGATTAACGATACAACCATTGTTCATTCCTCAAATATTTAGTTTCTTATATCACACTCCTACTTATTCTTTGTCTTCTTCTCCTCCTCCTCCTCCTCCTCTTCTTTTTGTTACACCTGTTCACATGCAAAACCCTTATACTAACACACACACATACATATATACTCATTGTCTTTCATAATTTAAACCTTTTGTCGTTGGCAGAATCGTTAGAACGCCAACCAAAATACTAAGCGGCATTTCGTCCGTCTTTACGTTCTAAGTTCAAATCCCGCCAGGATCACCTTTGCCTTTCATCCTTTCGAGGTCGATAAAATAATATGTACCAGTTGAACTCTGGGGTCAATGCCAAAATTTCAGGCCTTGCGCCTGTAGCAGAAAGGATTATTATTATTACTATTAAGCCGGCGACCTTAGCAGAATCGATGACGCGACGGGCAAATTGCATAACAGAGTTTTCGAGCTGGCAGAACCGTTAGCACGCTGGGCAAAATGCTTAGCGGCATTTCATCTGTTATTACGTTCTGAGTTTAAATTCCGCCCCTGGTCGACTTTGCTTTTCATCCTTCCGGGATCGATAAAATAAGTACCGGTTGAACGCTGGGGTTGATGCAATCAACTTACTCCCGCCCTGAAATTGCTGTCTTTGTGCCTATACAAGAAGGAATTATTATTATTATTATTATTATTATTATTATTATTATTATTATTATTATTATTATTATTATTATTATTATTCAGTAGTTTTATTTTTATAACGTACTTTCACTTCACTACCGAGCGCAGCTCTGTGTGCCTTGGGTATGTGCTGTGGTTTGCTGTGATGCTCTTATCAAGTGTTTTGCGTAGGATGTGTGCAGTACCCAGTAGTGCTATTTTCTGTATGTTATATATATTTGTAAGTCCTGGTGTTTTTGTTATGTATTTGTCTGAATATCTTTTTATTATACCTAAGGCACCTACTATGATAGGAATTGTTTCTGTTTTTAGATTCCACATTCGAGTTACCTCTATTTCCAGGTCTTTGTATTTTGAAAGTTTCTCCATTTCTTTTAGGGAAATGCTGTCATCTGCTGGTATTGATACATCAATTAGAAAGCATTTTTTTCCTTCATGATCTTTGACAACTATATCTGGTCTATTGGCCTTAATTTCTCTATCTGTGTGTATTGGCATATCCCAGAGTATGGTTGCTTTCTCGTTTTCTGTGACCTTTTCTGGCGTGTG
>NC_142954.1:18252607-18272607 GCF_046866305.1 Octopus bimaculoides | reverse complement strand
ATATATATATATATATATATATATATATATATATATATATATATATACATATATACTACAGATTCTTTGCGTGCAGATCATTTTAATTATGAACATCTGGAAGTTACCCAGATGCGCGTTCGTATGTGTATAGGAGACAAACAAAGAGGGAGAGGGAGAAACAGATAGAGAGTGAGAGAGAAATGGGTGAGAGAGAACGAGAGTTAAAAGGTAGATATATAATTTGATAGGCAAAGCTGGACAATAAAGATTTTTCAAATAAATTATTTATATATTTTCATTCTTGAAAAATAATACGCGCGCGTGCGCGCACACACACACACGGTGCATGGTGAATAAACTGTTGTCTAAATTACGCAAAAAATGAAAATAA
This sequence comes from Octopus bimaculoides, assembly GCF_046866305.1. Lineage (NCBI taxonomy): Eukaryota > Metazoa > Mollusca > Cephalopoda > Octopoda > Octopodidae > Octopus > Octopus bimaculoides. Next base: position 18,272,234 of record NC_142954.1, on the reverse strand, counting down.
CATTGACATCTCATTTTAACAGATATATTTACAAAAATTACATTAAAATATCTTGAAATGCTAAAGAGTAAATTTATTCAAATGGCAGTGCCCCAGCATGGCCACAGCTCATGAGCTGAAGCTAGATAAAATTTAAAAAATAAATAAATAGGCGTAGGAGTGGCTGTGTGATAAGTAGCTTGCCTACGAACCACATGGTTCTGGGTTCAGTCCCACTGCGTGGCACCTTGGGCAAGTGTCTTCTACTATAGCCTCAGGCCGACCAAAGCCTTGTGAGTGGGTTTGGTAGACGGAAACTGAAAGAAGCCCGTCGTATATATGTATATATATATATATATGTATATGTTTGTGTGTTTGTGTTTGTCCCCCCAACATCGCTTGACAACCGATGCTGGTGTGTTTACGTCTCCGTAACTTAGCGGTTCGGCAAAAGAGACCGATAGAATAAGTACTAGGCTTACAAAGAATAAGTCCTAGGGTCGATTTGCTCGACTAAAGGTGGTGTTCCAGCATGGCCACAGTCAAAATGACTGAAACAAGTAAAAGTAAAAGAGTAAATAAAATATAATCGCCATTGGCTTCAATCCTGACCTCCAGACGACTTCGGAATCTCCTGCAACTCTTCTGGATGGTCTCCCTGTTTAAGTTGGTGAGTGCTGCCATAATCCTTGCCTTACGTTCATCTTTGGTGTTACAAGCAGTTTTGTTGGTCTCTCGCTCAACTGCGATCAACACATAATAATCAAGGGGTTTGCAGTCTGGATAGATAGGTGGCCAGATGTTAAAGGTGATGTGGTTGCAGAAATTGCCTGAGGACCATGATTGGGCTCTCCTGCTTGTTTGGCATGGTGTAGAGTCCTGTTGCCAGCCATAGGGTCTTGCAGTAGCCACCATCTTGACTCAGAGCAGCACTACCTCCTCCAGGCACTTGATATAGGCCTCCGTGTTGAGTGTGAGGCCGTGTGGGAAGATGAATGAAGGCATAATGTCATCATCGCTAGTGATCACTCTAAACATCATGATGTTGACTGGATGTTTGCTTTTTATCACTCTCGGTACATGTCCTCAGATTGACACCCAAACACTCTGAAATGTCCGTATTGGAGCTTCCGGCGCGAATGCCAAGCAGTACAACATGTCATTTCCACACTTCTGGCAGAGTGAATTGCATCATGGTGCTGTTTTTCTTACAGACGATGCCCAACCCACCCTACTATACTGTATAGTCGACAAAATCAAAAACAAACAATGCACATGCGTGAAATTAAAAATATAAAATGGAAGCAATTTACCCATTCCACCCTGTATATATATTTACACACACACACACACACACACACACACACACACATATATGCATATATAATATATATATTTACATATTTGTGTGTGTGTGCTAAATAAAATGAGACAACAAAGCCAATATATATGACAGAAACGGATACCTTTATATTTACAGATACAATAAAATCAACGCAGCCGAATTGTTCGATCGACAATACTTTACAGAAAAATATTGCATCCTCTCTGATATTCTTCTTCGCATTTCTCCTTCTCAGATATATTTATACGATTTACACATCTAAACTGAGAGGAAAACCAAAACAGAATTTGCTAGATCAAAGCTACAGCTCATAGAGATTGTCATGGCTTAGAATCTTAAATAATAACAGATGCCTTGGTGGACGTAACCCTGGGTATACAAGAAAAAAAAGCATAAGGACGGTTGGAAAGTCTTTTGGTTATAACCCAACTTAGTGCTGTCCTGAGTCGTAACAACAAGAACATCTTCAACTGCACCATCTGCTCAGTTACCAACACAATAGGTGATCACCAGCTATTTTATCATTAGTTCTTTTAACATCCACATATGAACAGAAAAGAGTGTTGCCTCTTTGAATTACATATATGGCTGATGTTTTTGTTAGTGTTTTAAACTTTTTCTTGTATGCCACTGACTCAACAGCGACACAAATTTGCATGACAACATGTTAATTACATGTTCTTATGTAAGTTTGTGTGTCGATCTAACAGGGCTACATATTGAGCTGAAATTTCATCGTGGCCTGGTCTATGAGTTGTCTGGTGGTTCTTCGGTGATAAAAACACAATTTGAATAAAATCCTGTAACACATTTTCTTTTGACGTCTTTTATTTTTCTGCAGTTTACGTCTCTTCGTATTTCCTCCCCATGGTAATAGTAGTGGTGGTGGTGGTGGTGGTGGATGCGGTGGCAGTGATTTGTGATGGTGGAGGTAGTGATGGTCGTGGTGATTGTGGGGGTGGTTGGAGTGTTGGTGGTTGTTGCGGGTAGAAGTAGTAGTGGTGGTGGTGGTGGTGGCGGTGGCAGTGGTTGTTGTGGCGGTGGTAGAGGAGATGGTGCTTGTGGTGGCGGTGGTGGATGCATGTGGTGGTTGTAGGTGGTAGTGGTGATGATGATGTGCGATTGGTGGTGGTGGTGGTGGCGGTGGCAGTGGTTGTTGTGGCGGTGGTAGAGGGGATGGTGCTTGTGGTGGTGGTGGTGGTGGTGTTGGCGGTGGTGGTTGCATGTGGAGGTTGTAGGTGATGATGATGTGCGATTGGTGGTGGTGGTGGTGGTGGTGGATGCGGTGGTATTGGTGGTAGACTCTCATTTACTCGACGAATGAGGGTACGGGAAAGCACAACTGCCCGACCGTCACCATACGACCCCACCCCCGTGTGCAGAATAAAAGTCGAAGACTTCTCGCAGAGTCTCTTCTTCCTGTCCCCATCGCCGCTTCTCCTATCGCCACAGGACTTATGGAGAATGTGTGCTGGCGTCGGTGATGGGGTCTTGGCTTGCTGAACAACCTGTATAATAAATAAATAACACTGTGTAACACGATTTTCATCCTTTTGTAGCAAATGTTATTTACTATTTGATTAACCTTATAAAGTATGAAAAATGGCTAATATTCCCTTCAAACTTTGCTTTTCTTACGTGCATTCAAACCCCAAATAATCCCTCTCAACATATGGCTATGATACTCCCCCACTACTTTTGCTTATCATCAGAGATGCACAGATTGTCAGCCACTAAGAGACATACTCAAGTGGTTAAAGTCAAGCGACCGGCAAGCAAATCTGTGATATTGAGCAGAATATTTGTTATAATGATATTTCTGCATCAGCAATTCAGCGCAGAATCTGTCTGAAATGTAATGGAAAATAGGTCAGTTTTAAAACTTTGATGTCCAGGTGACAAAGGCAAAGTTTGAAGTGTATAGTAGTAATTTCTTTTGATTTCTAAACAGTAGCAAATAGGAAATAATACTCATTGACCGAAGACAACAAGCAAATCTGTGGTATTGAGCAGAATATTTGCTATAATGATATTTCTGCTTCAGCAACTCAGAGCTGAATTAGTCTAAATCAGCTTGGAAACATTGATGCCCATGTGACAAAAGCAAAGATTGAAGCGAATGATAGTCATTTCCTTTAATTTCCAGATAGAAGCAGATAGGAAATAACACTTAATGACCAAAGACAAAAGAAAAACATTAATTTTGTTACACAATAGATTAGTATCATGAGAATGGTTTGCGCGATGCCAATTCTTTTATTTTCGTCCTTGAGACTTTGTATTTATCTGATGTAACAATTGCAATAAACTCAGATGTCATCAGGATGTAGGATTTGTATGGGGATGTCTTCTTTTAAATGAGCATCGAAAAACTGAAGGGCCTCATCTACTCTGGGTCCATTGAGATGTATGTACGTAACTTTCATCCGAAGGCAATTCTGTGAACATGCTAATTAACTCATAGCTAGGACCCAGGAAGTTGCTTCTACACTCGGCCAGAATAGATGATCTCACGTTCCTCAAAACCTTGGAACGCCCGAACCAAGGTCCACTAACGGATGCAGTATAAAGTCATACTCAGAATGTCGTCAGGCGTTCACAACCCTCTACCGGTCGGGCAATGGGATCGGTGGATGTTCGGCTTCAGAAATTTATAGAGCCATTAGTGGCTGAGAAGTGCGACGACGTTCTCAGGGAAACTCTGAGCGCCGACAAGAACGAACTGGCTAGTCTGTTCCGGAAGACTTTCCGGTCGGGAACTATCATGGATAATTTCCAGATGCCCTTGGCCTTGCAGTGCTACCGGGGGGGGGGGGGCGCTACCGGTTCGAAATAACCTCTACAAGCACGGATGCGCTGTCAGATGGACTTGTCCGAGGTGCGCGCAAAGTGACGAAACCGTTCTGCACGCCCTCGTTGTGTCTGGGCATTGCTGACTTGTGGGGTTATGTTGAACAGCTACTGTCACGTGTAGGACGGATCCGTCTGTTGGCCAAGTCTGTAGTGAAGATTGGACCGCCGCCTTCCTTCAGTCGGGCAGGCAAGGCAGTTTTCCATTGCCTGGTGGCTGTGGCGAAAGAGGTTGTTTGGTGGACAAGGCTGAAAGGCGTGAGGTCAGATACATTCCTAGAGGTTGAGCTCTCATTGAATTCTTCGAGTTTCAGCAATACCTGGACACAACCACCGCTGTTGTAAGCGATTCCGTGTCACATGGCATTCTCAGATAACTATCTCATACTCAACAAAGAACAAAAATCAAAAGGAGGAGGAGAAGAAGAAGAAGACTGCGAACCAACTTAAAGACTTAGGAACGGAGAGTTAAACAAAATCTAACGTAAAATAAAGGTGAAGAAGAAAAGAATAAAAGAAGAGATCGATTTTCTACGGGTTCTTTTTAACAGAGAACAAAAAATGCCTTTTGAGATCGAAGCGAGAGAAACTATCAACAGCGATTAAATAAACGGCGATTAAATTATAACAAAAGGAAGAGATAAAAGGTGAAAGTCTCTGCCCGAACGATCGATCTGCTGGAAATAACAACTTGATTAAAAGCATGGATAAAGTTCCTTCTCGAGACGTATCGGCCCACGGGGGACTAGTTGCCCGGCTTCTGTGGCGTATATATATCCCACCCCCTGGACGGGACGCTGGTCCTTCGCAGGATTACGCATCTTTACCAGCTCCTTAACTTTTCGGCTTGTACGAGCCAACTAAATCAAAAACTATCGAAATACCGTTTCCACTTTCTGCTCAACCACACGGCACCCCTCATTACTCCATGCTATGATGAGACATAACAAGCAATGGTCGCGTGTGGTTGAGGATGTCAAGAGGTTAGGGTACCGACTGGGAAGAGGGAAATGGCCCCTAATCGCAGGTCTGAAGGAGCAAAATACGGTCCTCTTGTCTGGCATGCCCGTTATCACTATTGTTCCCCCCACCCACGGGCGCCAAAGGAACCGTTACTCCGTTACTGAGCCTCTGTATACTCGGTAGATCTGTTTGAAATAACATGCACATTTTTCAAATCACACCCTAGCAACCAGTCTTTTTATAGGCGCAGGAATGGCTGTGTGGTTAGAACCTTGCTTCCCAACTACATGGTTCCGGGTTCAGTCCCACGGCGTGGAACCTTGGGTATGCGTCTTTTACTATAGCCTCAGGCCGACCAAAGTCTTATGAGTGGATTTGGTAAACGGGAACTGATGGAAGTCAGTCGTATATATATATGTGTGTATATATATATATATATATATACAGATTAAAAGGGTAAAGGATTATCAATTTATTAATTAATAATTTTTACCAAGCCCATCGGTATGAAAGCACCATTATTGGTGGAGAACTTATTTAAAAGTTCATATATATTTATAAGCATAATTAAGGGATCAGCAAAGTGATGCTATCTGTGGGATTCTCAGCTTTTTTAGCTGCTATTTCTGAACTTCGGTATATGGTGAAGCAAATATTTGCTGATCCCTTAATTATGTTTATATATATATATATATATATATATATATATATATATATATATATATATAGAGAGAGAGAGAGAGAGAGAGAGAGAGAGAGAGAGAAAGAAAGGTGAGTGACGGAGGGGGCAGTCAACCTTGGGCGGCACTTTTATAGCACGTGTTGGCTGTTTGTTGACAAATTTGTCCAGTTTGTAAGGTTAATTTACTCTATGTTTCTGCTGTTCTGACGACGTTTCTGCTGTTCTGACGACGTTTCTGCGTTCGAGAATAAATTATTGTCTTATTTGTATCATACAATGTGTGTGTGTGTGTGTGGTTGTGTGTTCATCCGAAAGGATGAAAGGCAAAGTTAACTTCGGTGGAATTTGAACTCAGAACGTAGAGACGGACGAAATGCCGCTAAGCATTTCGCCTCGCGTGCTAGCGTTTCTTATGTCTTTATTGCCCACAAGGGGCTAAACATAGAGGGGACAAACAAGGACAGACAAAGGGATTAAGTCGATTACATCGTCTCCAGTGCGTAACTGGTACTTAATTTATCGACTCTGAAAGGATGAAAAGTAAAGTCTACCTTGGCGAAATTTGAAATCAGAACGTAACGGCAGACGAAATACCGCTAAGCATTTCGCCCGGCGTGCTAACGATTCTGCCAGCTCACCCGCCTTAGCAACAATACTAACGATAACAATAACAACAACAATAACGACCTTTACCAATGCCAGACGTGTGAAGTTTCCATCTGTGTCTCACATCTGTTGACGTTTGCCCTTTCAATCAAGTATGAAACGACGATTGCAGAACTTTTGTGTGTGCACGTGAACGTCAGCAGCGTGTATACATATATAGTTATATATAGTTATATGCACACACAGACACACACACACACACACACATATATATACACACATACATACACACATATATACATACATATATATCTATCTATATATACATATACACACGCACATATATACATATATATACATATACATACACAGATACACACATACACATATATATATGTATATATATATATATATATATATATATATATATATATATATATATATATATATATATACATATGTGTATGTGCATATATATATATATATATATATATATATATATATATATATATATATATACAGATATATACATATATATACATATATATATATATACATATATATATACATATATACATATATATATATATATATATATATATATATATATATATATATATACATACATATATATATGTATATATATGTATATGTATATATATATATATATATATATATATATATATATATATATATATATATATATATATATATATATATACATATATATACATATATATATGTGTATGTATATATATATATATATATATATATATATATATATATATATATATATATATATATATATATATATACATATATATATGTATATGTATATATATATATATATATATATATATATATATATATATATATATATATATATATATATATATGTATATATATATATATATATATATATATATATATATATATATATATATATATATATATATATATATATATATATATATATATATAAACAGTACCAGCGTTAGCTGGTAGAAGTTATTCATTATTTTTGCGATGGAGAAGCTGTTTTGTCTAACCCTCCTGGTGTGCCTCGTCGCCCCGTTTTACGGAGCACCAGGTAAGTAAACGCGTCTAAAATATTTTGCATTACCTCAAATTATTTCGCCAATAGTCGTAATATATCTGGAGAAAATGGTAATCTTAGTGATTCATGTAAATGTGTCCACATGGACCCTCGGGTTCCAGATAAGATTTTTGGGGGCCCGTGCAAGCAAGGTGGTAAACTAGGTATCTGCAGTAGCATTTTAAGGGTTCATGAAAAACCTTTGCTTTACAGGTGTTCATTGCAAAAAACACTTCGCTTCCTTTCACTAATGTTTTACACAGTGCAACATGGTTCCAGCCACTGAGACACGTTCTCTCAGAGTTCTGCTGCATATCTATGCATGTTAACATGTGGAAAACAAAATAGGAATTCTGAAAGATGTATCTATAAACTGGTTTTTAAAAATTGAATGGTATGGGGGGTGGGGAGAGGCAATAATTCAAAATAGGAATCAAAGAGATCCGTAGGTTAAAAAAAAATGGTTGCGAGACGCTGGTCTAGATCTTAAGGCGGCGAGCTGGCCGACTCGTTAGCACACCGGGCGAAATGCTTAGCGGCATCTTGTCCGTCTTTACGTTCGAGGTTCAAATACCACCGAAGTCGACTTTGCTTTTAACCTTTCTGGGTCGATCGGTACCGAACAAGGATTCTGGATTATTTTTCCGAATTTTTTTACTTAATTTTTTAGAGTGGTCGGGCTCGTTTTTAGTATTCTCGTTTGTGAGAGCAGTCAAGTTTATTTCAGATATTCTCATTTTAAAAATCATCTCCGGTTAATCGCTGAGAGGACGTTGGTGTTGCCTTGACGGAGGTTTGCACTCTCTGAGTGCTCTTGTTTCCTATTTACTTCTATCTAGAAATAAAAGGAAATCATTGCTATTCCCTTCAAACTTTGCTTTTCTGATCTGAACATCAAGTGTTTCAAAACAGACCTATTTTCCATTACATTCCAGACAGACTCAGTGCTGAGTTGCTGAAGCAGAAATATCATTATAGCAAATATTCTGCTCAATACCATAAATTTGCTTGTCAATTACTTGACCATAACCACTTGAACATGTTCCTTAGTGGCTGACAATATGTGCATCTCTGATGATGAGCAGGAGTAGATGGGGAGCATCATGGTCATGTAATGAGAGGGATTCGTTAGGGTTTGAATAAATGTAACAAAAGCATAGTTTTAAGGAAATATTAGCCGTTTTTCATACTTTCTAAGAGTAAGCAAATAGGAAATAACAATTGCTATCCAAGGACAAAAATCGTATTTCACAGTGTAATTCCTCTATCGAACAAAATGTTTCCTTCTTTCTTAATTTCCATTTTGTATCTCTCTTTCTCTCTCTCCCTTTGAACATAAGCAACTGAAGAACCCGTTGTAAGTAACGTAGAAGAACATATCGTCAACGGAATCGATGCGAAATACTGTGAATTTCCTCATGTGGTTTTCCTGAGGATTGCTGCCAAACCTAATGACTACTTCTGTGGTGCAACCCTCATCAGTGATAAATACTTACTGACAGCTGCTCATTGTTTGTAAGTATATATATATATATATATATATATATATATATATATATATATATATATATATATATATATATATATATATATATATATATATATACAGATATAGGGCAGGGAATTGCCAATTAGTAATAAAATTAATAATTAACAATTTTGCCAAGTAGTTCAGTATGAAAAAAACCTTTATCGGTAAAACAATTTATAATCATAAATATATAGGGGTCAGCATTAGTTGCTTCACCAACATACTGAAAATTTAGAAATAGCAGTCAAAGAACTACTGATTCTAAACTACAATTTTTTCTCTAACGGATGCCATAAATATTGCCATCCGTTAGAGAAAAAATTGTAGTTTAGAATCAGTAGTTCTTTGACTGGTATTTCTAAATTTTCAGTATGTTGGTGAAGCAACTAATACTGACCCCTATATATTTATGATTATATATATATATATATATATATATATATATATATATACATACATACATACACATATATATATATATATATATATATATATATATATATATATATATATATATATATATATATATTATATATATATTATTTTATTATTTTAATATTTATTACTTTGTATTTTTATTATAGATCTTTTTAGTGTATTTACTTATTAAATTTTTCTATATGTGACTATTGTTTTTCATGGATGAATTCAAGAATTGTGTTTTTTTTCTTTAAATTATATATTTATATATTATATATTGTGAAATTTAACTTAATTTTAATTTTGATAAATTAAATTAAATTGAACTTTTACCTGTAAATTTGGATTTTTATCCCTAATATTATTATCATATATGTATGTATATATATATATATATATATGTATATATATGTATATATATATATATATACACATACAGTAATCACTCGCCATATTGCGGTTCACCGATCGTGGTTTATTTTTTAAGCTTACGTCGATTCCTCCGTGGTGTTGTTTTGCAATAATAATAAAATAAGTATATACAAAATATAAAAATAATTTTTAAAAATATGCAGTACAGTACTGTTTCTACTTCGTGGATTTTCATCTATCACGCGGGGTTTCGGGACGTAATTGTAAATTTTATGTGTCATGTCGCCCGCAGACAGTGTTATTGTGGAGAGAAAAATACGAGTGATTATGGTGGTTTTATACATATATATATGGTGGTTATATATATATATATATATATATATATATATATATATATATATATATATATATATATATATATATATATATATATATATAATATACAAGAATAAGGGCAGGGAATCGTCAATTAATAATAGAATTAATAATTAACAATTTTGCCAAGTAGTTCAGTATGAAAAAACCTTTATCGGTAAAACCATTTATCATCATAAATATACAGGGATTAACGAGAAGCAACTCAATGCTAATCCCTGTATATTTATGATGATTATATATATATATATATATGGTGATTATGGTCGTTTTATATACATACATATATATATATATATATATATGGAAAAAAAGTCAAGGTAGAAAATGCAAAAATAATTTTATAAAAACCATTTCAGTACCGGTTTCGGTCATTGAGACTTTTTCAACTGTAAGTATGGAAAGCAATTAAATTTTGGAAAAATTAAAAGAAAAGTTTTTTAAAAGAATATTTGCATAGTATTCAAATACAAGGGGCGTTTTCTTTGTCTCTATAGTACATATATATATATGTATATGTACTATGTAGACGTTATGAACGCAGGAGGTTTCTGTGTATTGTGGGAATATGGTTTCGTGTATTTTTTATATTTTAGATTTGTTCCTACCTATTAGAGTAACTCCCCTTTTATTCAACGGTTTTTTTAATAGCATCCATTGTCATAATAGCCAATGAGAATACATCGAAGCACTTAGCTCCGACATTTGAAACTCTGAGTCCTATTATGACAGCTTACTGATTGTCCTAAACTATACATATATAAATTCTTCTATTTACCTAATATCGAAGTCTCATTCTTTCTTTTGTTGTCATTTTATTATTATTATTATTATTATTATTATTGAGTGAAAGAGCAGTGCATGCCATCAAAGTGACACTGGGGTAAAATATACGAAGCCCATTATACCCATCATGACTACCCGTCTGATAAGGGTACACCAGGCACATGCATCACAACCATATGTGCGCGACATGGTGATCTCATATCAAGATAACCAGCACATGACCTTGCAGGTGGGACCCAGTCAGAATTTTATTCACGTCGAGTACCCGTCCCGCTCAAAAGGTCCCTGAATAAGGGTTGTTTAAGGATGTTGAGCAAAACACCTATGTTTCCAAATGGTGAATTATTCAAACCCCAAAGAATTCCTCTCAACACATGGCTATGATGCTCCCCCACTACTCCTGCTCATGATCAGAGATGCACATATCGTCAGCCACAAAGGGACATGCTCAACTGGTTGAGGTCAAACAACTGACAAACAAATCTGTGTTATTGAGCAGAATATTTGCTGTAGCCCATCTTTTATACCAAGACAAAACAATGTACATAATAACACTTCCAATCAGTTATGACCAGAAGCCACGAGAGCCTGATGCATGGTACTGCATCAGGGCATTTATTATTATTATTATTATTATTATTATTATTATTATTATTATTATTATTATTATTATTATATGTATATGTATGTATGTATACATACGTTCATATATATATATATATATATATATATATATATATATATATATATATATATTCATACATACATACAAATATATATATATATATATTTACAGAGAGAGGAGGAGGGAGAGAGATACTCGTATACACACACACACACACACACACACACACACACACACACACACACACACACATAACAGCCTATCTAGTGACAAGGCATTAGTGGGTGTGCTCTCTATAGCAGACTTACCCGAGGTACGTTTCTGCATTGTCGTACTAAATCCGGAACCATACGACAACGAATTAAACTTCTTAACCGTACAGTCATACCTGCTCTTGTAATACATATCTACTCGTTTCAGGGAGAAACAAATTTCTTCTATAGAAGCTCATTTTGGTTCCACCAATAAAATGAATGCCACAGTTATCGTCGGAGTCGCGAATTGGCTTATTCACCCCCAGTATACGAAAACCCCAGGACTCCGTAAGTATTTTAAACTTTTACTTGTTTCAGTCATTAGACTACGGCCATGCTGGAGCACCGTTTTGAAGAAGCTTTAGCCGAATGCATCAATCCCAGTACCTTTTTTTCTTCAAAGCCTGGTGCCTATTCTATCGATAGTTTTTGCCGAACTGCTAGATTACGGGAGCATTAACTCACCAACGCCGGTTGTCAAACGGTGGTGGTGGGGTACAAACAGACAGAAACACACACACACACACACGGACTCGCGCTCACGTAACCGCACGTGGATTGTTGACTATTTTTCCTTACTTTTCCTTCTTTCGCAATGGACTTTCTCTTTCCGACGAAGAGCTATGCTCGAAACGTTAACTCTCTCCTTTCATCGGCACGTTCACTTCTTTCTTTTTTTTCTGTTTATTAATTGCTTGTTCTTTGAATTGACTATACATACATACATACATACATATATATATTTGAAAATTACTACTATCCCTCCAATTAGATTTTTAATTCTTGTTTGATTCACTTGTCTGTGAAACAGCAGCATAGTCGAGATGTGTTTTCTTCTCTTACTCTTGTTTTTTGCAAACATCTTCAAAATGACTTTCTAAAATAAAATTCCATTATGCAGCTGAGGAATACATTTTCATTGTATTTTCTGTGGTGTTCTCACTACATGAATAAATGGAGCTTGTACGAAACGTACGTACTGCTATAACCTATTGAATTTTTGTTGTTTATCTTCAAATATATATATATATATATATATATATATATATATATATATATGTATATATATATATATATATATATATATATATATATATATATATATATATATACGACGGGCTTCTTTCAGTTTTCGTCCCCCAGATATCCACTCACAGGGCTTTGATCGACCCGAGGCTATAGTAAAAGACACTTGCCCAAGGTGTCATGCAGTAGGACTGAACCCGGAACAATATAGATGGGGAGCAAGTTTCTTACCACAAATCCACGCCTGCAACTATGTCTATTATTCGAAATATAATTCTAAGTTCGCTAAAAGAAGAGAAACGAGAAACTTTGGCCTAATTCTCTTCCACTGTTCCAAGAACCTCCCATCTAAAGTTATTTCCGTTACCCATCATGCGTCCGTCTCTTATTAAATAGCTTCTCGCCAGAGCACAGCGATCGCTAAGAACAGCGATGAGTCCTTGTCTTTCTGTCTCTCCGTCTCTCTGTCCCACTCTGTCGGAGTGAAGGGGCGGTGCTTCGTGGCTAGCGTATTTGGCTCACGTTCGGAAGGTCATGAGTTCGATCGCCGGCGGCGTGCTATGTCCTTGAGAAAGACACTCAATTCGTCGCTGCTGCAGTCCACTCAGCTAACAAAAATGAGTAGTACCTGTAATTCAAAGGGCAAGCCTTGTCCCATTCTGTGTCACGCGGAATCTCCTTGAGAACTTTGTTAAGGGTACATGTGTCTGTGGGGTGCTCAGCCACGTTCATTTCGTGAGCAATCTGTTCCGTTAATCGGAGCAGCTTGAGCACTCGTCGTCGTAACCGACGCCACTCCCCACACTCACTCTCTCTTTTCTAATTTTTCCTAGAATTATACAGTAATCCCTCGCTTTATCGCGGTTCACCTAACGCGGTTTATTATTTAAGCTCACGTTGATTCCTCTGTGGTGCTATTTTACATTTATAATAAAATAAATACATACAAATTATAAAAATGAAAATAAAAATATACAGTACAGTACTCCTTCTACCCCGTGGATTTTCACGCGCACACACACACACACACATGCACACACACATGCACACACCCACACACACATGCACACACACACACACACATGCACACACACACACACACATGCACACACACACACAAACATGAAGCCAGTTCGTGACTTTGTGTGTGTTGAAAAGATTTAGATTTCACACGAGTAAATTTGTATTAAAAAACAAAAAAGGAAATGCTTTGAGAAACTTATCGTTGGTAAACGAAAGAAAATATTTATATTTTCATCAAAATATGCTACCGGTTTCATTGACAGAAAATGCGATTTAGTCATAATGAATTAAGTAGGAAAATAAAATCGAAATGAATCAAATGGAATTGATATTTCATGATATCAATTCTGGCAGTTCTTACAAAAATCACATACTGCCAAAATTTTCTTTTATCAATGATTAAGTTCTTCAAACTATTTTGTTTTTGTTTATTTCATCATGCATACATATTCATATACACATACATACTTATATAAATATACACGTTCATACTCGTATTGTTCTTGTTGTAGGCTATTGTCTCCTTTTTCTAAATGTTACTTCAACTAAATCTTAAATCTTCAAATGCTCTTCTCTCCATTAGGTAACGACATTGCCATACTGACTCTGGAGAAACCAGTGCCAAAATCGAAATGTGTTCAACCCATAGAAATTCCAAAGAAAACAGATGACTTCTACAGCCGTTGTATCGCTGTCGGATGGGGAAAGACAGGAGGTAATATATGGAACGATGAATATAAGAGCATGTGTGTGTATATATGTGTGAGAGAGAGAGAGTGTGTATGTGTGAGAGAGAGTGTGTATATGTGAGAGAGGGAATGAGGGACAACGTGTGTATGCATGAGAGTGATTTTGTGTGTAATTTTGTATATAAGTTTGTGTGTGTGTGTGTGCAAATATATGGTAGGACAACTGCTGTGCTGATGAGTCACATTGAGGCAGAAGCAGGTATCCGTAACTGTTCTCTTGTGTCAAGGCAATCAGACTCTCTTTTCCTTAATGTGTGTGTGTGTGCGTGCGTGAGGGCGTGTATGTATACTTTTATTTTTCTATTCTTTTACTTGTTTCAGTCATTTGACTGTGGCCATACTGGAGCTCCGTTTTGAAGAGGTTTTAGTCGAAGAAATCGACCCTAGGACTTATTTTTTTAAGCCTAGTACTTATTCTATCGGTCTTTTTTGCTGAGCCGCTAAGTTACGGAGACCAGCACCGGTTGCCAAGCGGTGATGAAAGGACAAAAACAGACACACACACACACACACACACACATATATATATATATATATATATATATATATACACGACTGGTTTCTTTCAGAAGATACCGTCTACCAAATCCACTCACAAGGATTTGATCAGGCCGAGGTTATAGTATAAGACACTTGCCTAAAGTGCCACACTGTGGGACTGAACCTGGAACCATATGCTTAGGAAGCACGTTTCTTACTACACAACCACGTCTGTTTAAAGACAAATCAGAGCTGCTATGTTGATAACACTCGTTAAGATAGAAGCAAGCGTATTAAGATGGCTTCTGCTCTGCGGACAAACAGACTGCCATTTTTTTAATGTGTGTAGTGAAGGTACGAGAATAGAATGTAGGTTGATGGGATAGGACAACTGTTGCGCTGACGATGTCGATTGAGACTGATATACATTTTTTACTTGTTCCAATCATTAGTCTGCGGCCATGCTGGGGCACCACGTTGAAGAATTTTTTGTCGAATGAATCGATTCCAAGACTTATTTCTTGTTAAGCCTGGTTCTAATTATATCGGTGTCTTTTGCCGAATCGCTAAATTATGGGGACGTAAACATACGTATGTATGTATGTATGTATGTATGTATGTATGCATGTATGTATGTATGCATGTGTGTGTGTATGTAATAATAATTACATGCTCTATATTGCCTTTACCTCCTTTAACTAATTAATTAATTCATGGATTCTTTCTTGAACATGTAGAAAATGGTCATTATCCAACACAGCTGCAGAAAGCCAGCATGTATAGAATGGTCCATGGTCAATGCAAAAAATTCTCACGTGCTCTACCCGGCATGCATCTGTGCATGGGAGATCTTCAACCCCATGGAGAGAACATCTGCAACGTAAGTACAGATTTTTTTTTCTATTGATTTCATACAAATTTGCAGTTGCTAAGTCCTCATGTAGAGTGTAGAGTGTTTCACTTGTAGAAATTGCACATGTTGAGTACCAACATGTATACTGCAGTTGGTAGAAAGGGCTCATATCGAACGATTTTCATGTAGAAAATGTACATGTAGAGTGTCAACATGTACTCATAAGACAATGAACTAAGTGCATGTAGAGGGTTTAACATGTGATAATCGCACGTGTTGAATCTCTACATGTGTACTGCATTTAGTAGACAGAGTATATGTAGTGTTTTACATGTGGAAATCGCACAAGTTGTATGTCTACCTGTATACTACAGCTAATTGGCTAGGCACATGTAGCGTTCCCCGTGCAGAAAATGTACATATAGCATGACTACATGTATACTGCAGACAGTAAACAAGGCGCATATTGTGTGACGAATGAAGAATGTGTACAAACAATGATTGGGCATTTAAAAGAATATTCATGTAGCGTCTACATACAAAGAGCCTATGTTGGATCGGCTACATGTAGTGTAGATTGTGTGAGGTCTTTTATCTGTTGCGTGTTTCAGCCATTCTGTAGAAAGGGTTATCACGCAGAATCGTAAGCATGCTGGGTAAAATGCTTCGTGGCATCCCGTCCGTCTTAACGTTCTGAGTTCAAATTCCGTCGAGGTCGACTCTGCCTTTCAGCCTTTCAGGGTCGATAAATTAAATACCAGCGTAACACTGAGGTCAATGTAATCGACTAGTCCCCTCCCCCAAAATTTCAGGTCTTGTGCTTTTAGTAGAAGGGATTATTATTATTATTATTGTTGTTGTTGTTGTTGTTGTTGTTGTTGTTGTTGTTGTTGTTGTTGTTGTTGTTGTTGTTGTTGTTATTGTTGTTGTTATTATTATTACTATTATTATTATTATTATTATTATTATTATTGAGTGAGAGAGCAGTGCATACCATCAAAGTGACACTGGGGTACAGATATACGAAGCCCATTATACCCATCATGACTACCCGTCTGATAAAGGATACACCAGGCACGTGCATCACAACCATATGTGCGCGACATGGTGATCTCATATCAAAATAAACAGCGCATGACCTTGCAGGTGGGGCCCAGCTAGAATTTTCTTCAGGTCGAGTAGCCCATCCCGCTCAAAAGGTCCCTGAATAAGGTTCGTTTAAGGATGATGAATGAAACACCCATGTTTCCAAAGGTGAATTATTCAAATCCCAAAGAATTCCTTTCAACACATGGCTATGATGCTCCCCCACTGCTTCTGCTCATGATCAGAGATGAACATATCGTCAGCCACCAAGGGACATGCCCAAGAGCTGGTAGAACCGTTAGCACGCCGAACAAAATGCTGAGCGGCGTTTCGTGTCGCCTGCACGTTCTGAGTTCAAATTCCGCCGAGGTTGACTTTGCCTTTCATCTTTTCGAAGTAGATAAATTGAGTATCAGTGGAATACCGGGGTCGATGTAATCGACTTAATCCCTCCCCCAAAATTTCAGGCCTTGTGCTTGCAGTAGAAAGGATTATTATTATTGTTGTTGTTGTTGTTGTTCTGAAAGTCTCTCGGATAGTTCTTAATTACCGGTTATTCTTTACTTGAAAGCAGGCAACAACAAACCACCAAAGGTTTCAAATATTGCCTTCTCCTGTGACTCAAAGAGACAATACTCTCCTTAGAATGCGATCTGTACCCAACAATACCATCTTCTGGATCACCTCAAACCTGACAGTAGCCCCAATATTCTTTATATATGTTTTCCAAAGCCCTTGGAAATTACTCCCAATGCTCCAATTACCACCAGTATCACCATTACTTTCCTCATGCCCCATATCTTTCCTATCTCACCCTGCAGTGGCTGGTATTTCTCACTCTTTTCTGTTTCCTCACATTTCACCCTCGAATCACCTGGTATTGCGACATCCGTTATCTTTACTTCTTTTTCATCTTTATGGACGAGCACGATATCTGGTCGTCTCGCTCCTATGACTTGGTCGCACTGTATGTTAAAATCTCAGAGTATTTTGTAATGTTCGTTTTCCATTACTCCTTCTGGCTTCTGTTCATACCATTGTTCGGCTCTCTCGAGGTTTGCTTTACCGCACAACAGCCAGTGGACATATCTGACCACATTGTCGTGTCTCCTTTTGTATTATTATTATTATTATTATTATTATTATTATTATTATTATTATTATTATTAAGGCCACGACGGGCTAGATGCTTAGCGGCATTTTTTCCGTCTTTACGTTCTAAGTTAAAATCCCGCCGAGGTCGACTTTGCATCTCATCGTTTCGGGGTTAATAAGTACCAGTTAAGCACTGGGGTCAAGGTAATTGGCTGACCTTATGCCAACATTTGAAGCCATTATTATAAACATTAAGGCGGTGAACTGGTAGAATTGTTACTGCACTGGACAAAATACTTAAGGCATTCATCCGTCTTTACGTTCTGAGTTCAAAAGCTCCCGAGGTCAACTTTGTCTTTCATCTTTTCGGGGTCGATAAGATAAGTACCGGTCAAATACTGCAGACGATCAGATCAACTCGCTCTCTCCCCATCAAAATTTCATCTCTTGTACCTATAACAAAAAGAATTATTATACTTTGTTATATAAATATACAGGAGTTTCTTTCTATTTTTTTTTATTTCTTTCGTTTCTATCCCAGGGTGACTCAGGAACCGGTCTGATGTGTAAACGGAAGTCGGACTCGAAATATATCTTGGCTGGAATTGCTTCCTTTGGCTACAATTGCGATCAAGGCTTTGGCGTATTCGTTCGAGTGAAGCACTTTGTTGATTTCATCAAAAAACATACAAATGTCTAAAACTGACGCCGCGCATGCTCTCTTTCTCTTCTTTCTCACACATTACCTACTCTTCCTAATTTTCGTTCTCCCCGCGTCCCTTTTCTTTCTTTCCTATTCCAATAAGCCTTGAGAGGAGGAATTAAAAAATAACACTCAACATTTATATAGAATAAATTTGATACTGTCGATTCGTATTGAGTTTGTTTATCAATAAACGCTTGTATTTAATTTATCACTTAACTGCAATATGTGTGTCTGCGTGTGTGTCTGTGGATAGACGCATATGTATATGTATATATATATATATATATATATATATATATATATATATAACACTCAACATGTATATATATATATATATATATATATATATATATATATATATATATATAAATATATATATATATATATATATATATATATATATATATATATATATATATATATATATATATATATATATATAATATGTATATATATATATATATATATATATATATATATATATAATATGTATATATATATAATATGTATATATTTATATATATATATATATATATATATATATATATATATATATATATATAATATGTATATATATATATATATATATATATTTATATATATATATATATATATATATATATATATATATATATATATATAATATGTATATATATATATATATATATATATATATATATATATATATATATATATATATATATATATATATATATATATATATA
>NC_142954.1:18247607-18250107 GCF_046866305.1 Octopus bimaculoides | reverse complement strand
AGTGAGAAATGGCCCGGGGGGGGGGTAGAGGGAAAGAGAGAGGAGGGGAGGAGCAGTAGCAGTGTGAGGAGGAGGTCGAGTGTGAGAAGGAGGAGCAGTACGAGAAGGGGGAGGAGTGCGAGAAAGAAAAGGGGTGCGAAAAGAACAGGAGGGCGAGGAGGATGAGTGCGAGAAGGAGGATGAGAGCCAGGAGGAGGAATGCGAGAGAGAAGGAGGAGTGCAAGAAGGAGGAGGGGTGCGAGAAGGGAGAGAAGTGCGAGGTGTGTGAGAAGGAGGAGTACGAGGAGGAATGCGAGAAGGAAGAGGAGTGCGAGAAGGAGGAGTGCGAGGAGGAGGAGGAAGAGTGCGAGAAGGAGTGGAGCTGGAAGAATAATAAAGACTGGATATGAGTGATGTAGAGCTCGAAGGAATAGAAAGAAGGGGAGGAGAAAGTGGAATAGAAGGGAAAGAGGGGCGAAGTTTGAAGTGGGAGGAAGGGGAGGGAAAGTATGAGGATAAGGAAAGGAAGAGGGAGAGATGGAAGAGGTGGAAAATAGAGACGAGATTTGAAGAAAGGAAGAGAAGGTAAGGAAATGGAAGAATGGAAGTGAAACGGGGCGGGAGGAGGGATGGAAGAGGAGGAGTAAAGAGTAAGGAAGGGAGGGTGAGATTCAGGTCAAAGGTGGAGAGAGAGAGAGAGAGAGAGAGGTGGAGAGATGGAATTATTGCAGGAAAAAGAAAGAAGAAATCTTAAGAGGGGGAACAAAACGTTGAGATGGAGGAGGGAGGAAAATGGAGACGATGTTTATTGCCTTTTCATCATATTATCGATTCTTGCTTCTGGATTCGACCTCGTAACTCCAGCTTCAATCTCCATCTCGGAACTCTACATTAGTTTACTACCCGGGTTATATTGGATAACAATTTACTGCTTTTAATCTCTCTCTCTTCTTCTCCCTTTCTTTTTTATCTCACAGAGTGTATATATATACATATATATATATACTGTAGGGGTGATTTTTTTCAAAGAAGCTATGGCTGGACAATTAGAATACGCAACTCAAAGTTTGAAAATGATAGATTAAATGGTTATACGTCCATGCATGCATGCATACACACACAAACACACGACTTCGGAATCTCCTGCAACTCCTCTGGATGGTCTCCCTGTTTAAGTTGGTGAATGCCGCCATAACCCTTGCCTTCAGTTCATCTTTGGTGTTACAAGAAGTTTTGTTGGTCTCTAGCTCAACTGCGCCCCAAACATAATAGTCAAGGGGGTTGCAGTCTGGGGAGTTAGGCAGCCAGATGTTAGGGGTGAGGTGGTGGCAGAAATTGTCTGACAGCCATGACTGGGTTCTCCTGCTTGTGTGGCAGGGTGCAGAGTCCTGTTGCCAGACATAGGGTCTTCCAGCAGCCACCCTCTTGACCCAGGGCAGCACTACCTCCTCCAGGCACTTGATGTAGGCCTCCATGTTGAATCTGAGGTCATGTGGTAAGATGAATGGAGGCATAACGTCGCCATCACTAGTGATCACTCCAAACACCATGATATTGACTGGATGTTTGATTTTTATCACTTTCGGTACATGTCCTCAGATTGACTCCCAAACACTCTGAAATTTCCGTATTGGAGCTTCTGGCGTGAATGCCAAGCAGTACAGCATATCGTTTCTAAATTTGTGGCAGAGTGAAAATCACGTCATGGTGCTGCTTTTCTCACTGACGGTGCCCAACTGACCCTACTATGCTGTGTAGTCGTCAAAATCAAAAATGCGCATGCACTAAATAAAAAATAAAATTGTATATGTGTGCGCGTGTATATATATATATATATATATATATATATATATATATATATATATATACGCACATATACATACATACATACATACATACGTACATACATAGATACACACTCACCCTAACAAACAGACAGACAGTCAGATAGATAGATTAAATGCATGTATATTTGAGTGTGTGTGCTCTCTTTTACTTTTGCTATTTGATAGCAAGGCTATGAAGGAAAGAATCTTGTTTTAACCATCATCCTTTGAATCTTAAGAAGGTCTTGCAAACTTTAATCGTCCAAAATACTGCGACTATTTGTATGTATGTATATATGTATGTATGTATGCATGTGTGTGTGTGTATGTATTTATATATGTATGTATAAATAAAAAATACACATTAAATACAGTACATCACCAACGAGTGAAACATACGTAAACACGCAGAGATAAGAAGTACCAAAAGATGTCTAACTCCGCCTCAGTTGTCGACTGTTTTACTACTTCCTGTTTCGTGCTTTTAGCGACAAGATAGGAAAACTTCATAAGACAGCAGCATCCAGAAATTTTAAAAATATAAAATCATGGCAAGTTAGGGCTTCGATCGAACAAACAACAACAGAGTTGACGTATAAATTAAACAATCGACGAAGGCAAACATTAAGGTCCGTTAGGCCAAGATGAATTGTAAGGGGTAACGCCTGGGAGAAATTTTTAAAGGAAATAGAATA
>NC_142954.1:18220107-18242607 GCF_046866305.1 Octopus bimaculoides | reverse complement strand
GGTATTGTGAGAAAACCGAGGGTACATTTAAAGCTAGTTACAAATACGGCATGACCATTAGTTTACGCCCAAAAATAAAAACAGAGTTATATCCCTTTTGGAATTTTTTTTTTTCCCCTAAGAAATCGAGGAAAAAGCGATCAAGTGCATCCATATATTGTTTATGTTGTAAGAATTTAGAACGATGGAGCTCGAAGTAGATAAAGCTATAAATAATTGCAAGTAAATGTTAAGTTTAAAAAACCTCTTTGACTTTTACTATCTTTGCTTTTTTTTATAAATTAGTTATAGCTTTATTTACTTCGAGTTTCATCTCTAAATTTATATATTATATACGTGTAAGTTTATGTGGATATGTTTATATATATTCATGTGTGTGTGTGTGTGTGTGTGTGTGTGTGTGTGTGTGTGTGTGTGTGTGTGTGTGTGTGTGTGTGTGTGTGTGCATACATATGTGAATGGATATGTGTGTGTGTGTGTGTGTGTGTGTGTGTGTAACAATTTTTTGTTATCTTTTTTGTCAAGACCAGCATAAGAAAGAAGACAGTAAACGTTACCTAAAACGATGATAAAAGTCATTTTCACGGTTCGAATCTTGGCCTGAGGTATGAGACTTCTAGAACAATGGTTGGCTATGTTCATAGAGATTTTTGTCTGTGATCTATTGCTGGCTGTATAGATAGATATATAGATAGATAGATAGATAGATAGATAGATAGATAGATAGATACATACATACATACATACATACATACATACATAGGTTGATAGATACATAGATAGATAGATAGAGAGAGAGAGAGAATGAGAGAGAGAGAGAGAGAGAGGGAGAGAGACAGACAGACACTGAAAAACAAACGGATAAATGGTTGGATGATTAGATTTAAAGATAGATAGGCAAACACACTGATAGACAGACAAATAGCTAGCTAGACAGACAGACAGACAGACAGACAGACAGATAGATAGACAGACAGACAGACAGATAGATAGATAGATAGATACATTTCTTTTATTAGCCACACAGGGCTCAACGAAGATGGGACAAATACAATGTAGAGCTTTTCTTTTTGGGAGGGGGAAGGAAGGAAAAAAAAAAAAAAAAAAAAAAAAAATTGGTGGTGTCGATCAAAAGGGATCGTAGGAAGGGAAAAAGGGGCAGTTCGATCAAAAGGGATCGAAAAAGAAAAAAAAAGAAAAGGAAAGGCCGATCAATAGGGATCGTGTATCACACAGTAATGTTCTCGTGTAAAAAGAGGGGAGGACAGTTTAGGTTTAGCCGTGGAAGGAAAAGCCCACGGAAAAGACCACGGTAACCTTGGTCAATATTCTCATTGAAGAAACTATAACAGTAAGTGACTCTCTTTTGCCTTTTTGTTTTATTTTTTTTCTTGTTCATAGGGTTATGCTCAAGATGGCTCCGTCGTTCACACGTGCCATCCTTGCTACATTCACCCATCTTTTTTTGAAGCATTCACTAGACAAGACTTCCCTTTCTACTCTCAACTTCCTCTTCAGGTGATACTTGAAGAAGTTGATGAGAGATTGCCCAGAGAGGAAAGTCTTTGTCTCTAGACCTTTCAGACGCGTCCACCATACACATTCTTTCGCCATAGCCACAAGTACGATGAAAATAGCTCTTCCTTCCCGTTTAAAGGAAGGAGGCGCGACAATATTCACGATAGACTCGGCTGATAGACCGACTCGTCCCACACGCGATAGCAGTTGTTCGACGTAAGCCCACAGCTCGGAAATGGTGGGACACTGTACGAGTGCGTGCAGAACGGTTTCGTCGCTCTGCCGGCATCTCGGACAGGTCGGCCCCGTGTTTCTCGAGCCATGCCTGTAGAGCTTATCCCGAACGGGTAGTGCTTCTCGATAGCACTGCCAGGCCAGGGATCTCTGGAAGTTGTCCATAGGTCCCGGCCCGAAGGTCGTCTTAAACAGGCGGGTCAGGTATTCCTCGTCGACGCCCAGGTTCGCCCCGAGATCGTCGTCGTACCTTCCCTCCACTAATCCACTATAGAATGCGTTAGTTGTGATGCAGTCGCTCAAGGTTGACCCGGGTTGTTGGAGTTGCCGAAGAGCAGCGCGACACTCGCGGTGCCATTCGCCCTTCCTCGGCCTCTTCTTGATCCATGACTGCAGTTCGGTCATGGAGACGAGCTGCGGGAAAGCGCGCCGCACAAACGGTGACCACACCTGTTCACCGCTGTCTACGTAGAGCCGGAGATGTCGCAGTCTCAGCGCGTGTCTGCGCATCATCAACCACGGCATGCCCAGTCCTCCTTTTAACGGGTGTTGGCAGCAAACGGATCGCCTAACCATCGGAACGCTTCCTTTCCACAAGAAGCGGAAGAGGATGCGCTCCAGTTTGGTGATGGTAGGGTCGGGACAAGGAACGACGGTCAGGCGGTAGTAGATGACGGACGCGATGTACGTGTTCGCCACCTCCGCCCGACCTTTCAGGGAAAGCTTCCTCTCGGCCCATTGCCGGGCTAGAGTGGCCACCCTTCTCGTTATCTCGTCCCAGTTCTTCTCCGTTTGGAGGTCTGGACCAAACCAGACCCCGAGCATCTCAACCGGACCGTCAGTCCAACGTCCCACGACGGAGGCGCTACTTGACGGCATGGGGTTGCTTCTCCAGGTGCCGAGCCGCAAGCCCACTGACTTATCCCGGTTAATTTTCGCTCCCGTTACCGCTTCGTAGTCTCTCAGTGTCTCGCCGACAAGCTCGATGTGCTTTTGGCTAGACACTATGACGGTGACGTCGTCCGCGTATGCCGACACGCTCGTCCCGCATCCCAACTCTCGCGGGATGCCCCTCAGCGTCGCCAGCTTCCGCAGTAGTGGCTCGAGAGTCAACACGTACAGAAGCGACGAGAGGGGGCATCCCTGACGGACCGAACGTGCAATGTCGAAGGGTCTTGATAGATGCCCATTGACGCGAACTACCGAACGGATGCCTCTGTACAAGGCAGCCATCCAGCCGCGGAAAATGGGACCGAAGCCGGCTGCTATGAGGACAGCCTCCAAGTATTGATGGTCTACCCTATCGAAAGCTTTCGATTGATCTAAATTGATCAGGGCCCCACCCATGCCAGGTTCCTTAACTACCCTCTCTATGATGTAGCGCATCAGATGGAGGTTGTCATGGATGCTCCTGCCCGGCACCGCGCACGTTTGCGCCTTGCCGATCAGTTTCTCGATGACAAGCGCCAACCGCTTGGCTAACACCTTGGCCAAAATTTTCAAGTCTGCATTGAGCAGAGTGATGGGCCTAAAGTTATCTATGACGTCCCCCTTGTTTGGATCTTTCTTCAGCAGCGTTACGGCTCCTCGACTCACAAAACCGGGAATGCTCCCGTTTTGCTGCCAGTTGCAGTACACCGCCACCAAGACGTCTCCAAACAAGTCTGGCTTACAGTTGTAAAGCTCGTAGGGCAGACCATCCAAACCCGGAGATTTGTCCCTCGAGCATCCCGCCATCGCGTCCCTCACTTCCGCCGCCGTGATGGCACCTTCGCAGCACTCCGCCTCTCTTGCCGAGAGTCGTGGCAGGCTGTGCAGGTAGGCACTGAAGTCCACCCTGCGTTCTCGCTCGCCATTCGTCCCAAACAGTCGAGCAAAGTGCCGCTGAAAGGCCTCACACATTTTGCTTGGCTCGAGCAGTTCGCGCCCCTGTTCGTCCACCAGAGACCGAATGGTGGCTTTGTTGCCCTGTTGCGCCTCCGCCACCCGGGCCTCTCGTGCGGCTCCAACACCTTCGTTTCTTAGAGCACGCATCCTAGCCCTGACAACGCACCCTTCGTGTTTGGCGTTGAAGTGTTGGTCAAGGGCCAACCTCGCCGCCAAAACGTCGGATGCGATGCCACTTCTAATTGCCTCTTCTAGCTTCTTAACTAGTTCACCCTCTACTCTGTTTCTGTCTATGGCTAGTGCTTTGCTATACCTAACCGCTTCTGCTTTTATTGCTCTCTTGAGGGCAAACCACCATTTGTTATTGATGATGGCTCCTGTCAAAGCCCTCTTTACTAACGTGCTAATCCGGTCTCTGAAAACTGGTCTCGACGGGAAAGACGCGTTTAGTTTCCAGTAACCGGAGCCCTGCCTATGTGTCTTATCTAAGTCTAGCGTACACGTCACAAGTTTGTGATCCGTGTAGCTGAC
This sequence comes from Octopus bimaculoides, assembly GCF_046866305.1. Taxonomy (NCBI): domain Eukaryota; kingdom Metazoa; phylum Mollusca; class Cephalopoda; order Octopoda; family Octopodidae; genus Octopus; species Octopus bimaculoides. The sequence continues at coordinate 18,238,437 of NC_142954.1, read as the reverse complement.
TATGTGAAATTGTGGACACCCTATGCTATCTCTATCTACTCTCCTACACAGTATTCTATCTAGATACGATCTCGACGACCCGATGCGGTTTGTCCATGTCCACATTGGCGCATTCGGGTAATCGAGTCGGTACCTGTCAGACAGTTGAAAGCGTCTGAGCAGGTCTTTGAGGCATTTGCATCCCCGTCTATTCCTATCTCTGCCAACATAGTCTAGATGCGTGTCCAAGGTAGCATTCCAATCCCCCACTAAAAGTAAAGGACGAGACGTTCCTAGGAATACTTCTAGACGTCGAAAGAAATCCGGCCTACCTGTTAAAGGTGGTGCGTATACTGATATGAGTCGAAAAGCACACCCATCGCTGCCATCGACATCCAGAACAACCAATCTACCCTCCGGGTCTATGAATACTGTCTTTACTTCGAGATCCAGACTCTTGCGAAAGAGTACCGCCGTGCCACTACCGCCCATTCTCGGCAGACAGGGAGAAAAATAAATGTTAAACTGTCTGCCAAACATGGACGATAGGGCCCGCGTATCATGGAGTCTGGTCTCGCTTATGGCTATGATTTCTAGTTTATGTGACTTTATGTCATTTAGGAGGTACCCTTGTTTCCAAGGGGACCCCAAGCCACGCGCATTTACACAACCAATCTTGAGCATCATTTTGATTTGAGTGTTAAAGTTTTATAAAGAGAGTCACTTACCGTTTGAGAGTTTTTGTGTCTCCTCCTTCGGGTTTTCTTCGAGGAGATCACTATATAGTTTTTTCGCCAGGTATTTTTGGCATTTGCCAACTGCCTTTGGAAAAATAGATTTTAGTGTGTGGTGCAGGGTTGGTGTTATGTGTAGTATTTTGATGTGTTCTGGCGGTGTTGTGTATGGGTGGTTGCTGGTTTTTATGTCTTCGTTTGTTATGTTTGTTTTTGTGTTGATGTATTCCATCAACTCTGAGTTTTTTGTGTTGATGGCAGTGAGCATTGTGTGTGTACTTGCTTTTGGGGTTTTGTTGCTTGTGTTGTAGTTGTGTGTGCTTGTGTTGGTGTCTGGAGTGTTTTCGGGAGTTGTGTATCTCCCTGCTTTGTTTGTGTTTGCTTTTCTTTTCTTGCTCCTCTTCCTCCTTCCTTTCTGGGCTATTTGCCATTCCTCATTACTTTCATCTTCCGACGAAGGTTCTGAGGAATCGGAAGGGGGTAGGGGCAAATTGTGAGCGTCTGTGTGTGCTTGTGTGAGTGGTTGTGTTGCTGTTTTTGTTGGTGCTGATGGCTTGTTATTTGTGTGAGGTGTGTGTGATGTGGGGGAGGGGGAAACAGTCTTGGAATTTTCTTTCTTTTCCCCTGCTTCCTCACTTGTTGTTTTTGCAGATGCTGTTGTCTTCTCAGTTGCCAGTGTTGCTTGTGTTTCTCTTGTTTTGATTGTTGATGGTGGTGTTGGTAGTAGGGTTTTTTTTTCGGGTTTTGGTGGTTGCCCTTGTTGCTTTTTTTGGTTGGCGGCGGTTGGGCAACTGTCCTTGAGGTGTGCCTCGCTGCCGCATACATAACAACGTGGCCGCCTTCCTTCCACCACTACATATAACTTGTGGTCCTTTGCCAGTTGGATGTGTGTGGGGATCTTTTGGCACTCCTCTTCAGTGATATGGAGGAGGACTTCGACTTTTTTTCCCCCTTCCCAGTTTTTCTCCTCTGCAGTAGCAATTTCTAATATATTTGCCTCCTCCATTTCGAGGCATATAGAACCTACTATCCACTGGGTTTCCACTTGTGAAGGGACATTCTTTACTGTCACCTTCGTCACTCTCTGTCCAAGATAACTCGGTATCATCACCAAGTCATCTGTGTGGAGAGAGAGTGTTGAAAATTCCTTCGCTAACTGTTCGCTCTTAAAGCGTACTAGGACCGTGGCAAATTTTCGTCCCCAAGTAACATGACTTTGAAAGGGCCATATCGGTTTGAGACAAATCTCAATTTTTTGGGTGGAGAAACTCTCCGGTCGCTTCGTTTTCTTGTTGATAAGTCTGTATGATATGTGCTTCTTGTTTGTATTTTCAATAATTGCTTTTGGTATGTGTATTTGTACAGTGTCACCTTCTTTCGTGAGAAGGGATTTTGTGTCATTGATTTGTTTTTGGGTGAATGTTAATATTGTTCTTTTTTCTTTCGTTGCATCGGCAAAATTTGTTTTTGTGATGCTGGCAGATATGTTGTTTGTGGCGTTTGTGGTGTTGTTTATCTTGTTCGTCTTGTAGTTGTTGATGGTGGTATTGACAGTGGTGTTGGTACTGCCAGGTTCAAAGGTGGTGGTAGTGGCGGCAGAGTTTGTCGAAGTAGTGGTGGTGTTGGTGTTGAAGGTCGGTGTCCTGTTGTTGTTGCTGTTGTTATTGTCACTGGTAGTAGCAGTGGTGAGGACAGTGGTCGTGTTAGCAAGGACATTTGTGTCGTTGTCGTTGTTGTTGCTGTTGTTGTTGTTGTCTTTGTCGTTGTTGTTGTTGTTGTCACTGGTGACGGTGGCAGGCAAGACTGCTGTAGCAGCAGAGTTTGTACACGTGATGGTGGTAGTGGTGGTGGTTGAGGCAGCAGCAGTTGACTCAGAATCATTGCACTTCTTCATCACTTGTCTGCGTTCATGCGGAACGGCATTAAGTGTTTTCGCCTCTGGCATTAGGAGCGGGAAGTCGGCCTCGTTGAAAACCTTAGCCATATTCGTTTTAAAGAATATGGCTAGGAACGAGGAAGATATGTTTGAATTTTTGGAAATAAGGCTCTAAATAGAGCTATTTCCGATTTGAAAAATATATGTTCACGAAGTATTTTGTGTTATTAGATAGATGGCTGTCAGTATCTAGCACTGCCTTAACAAAGGTGTGAATTAAGGGATCTTTTGCTGTTATTTCTAGCACGCTGTAATTACACGTAAAATAACTCCCTTAAAATCTAGAAAGTGACAGTAAAACAACGACAATATATATATATAAAGAGGAGAGAAACCAGGACATACCTAGCACTGAAGAGAAACAAACCTGATTTCGTGACGTTTTCCGTGCATTCGTCAGCCGTTATCTTTTTACCTTGACTCCAAATAATGTGGATGATGATGGCATAGCAAATAATTATAATTACTGCAGGAATTATAAACAAGGCCACGGACACTAAGGTCATGTAGAGCTGAAATGAATAAGGAACGAAGAAAATATGGAAAAAAAGGTGTAGTGTAAAAAATTAGTTGCTTTTTTTTATGAGTGCTCAGTTTCAGTAGTATAAAATATATCTACAGATTGTAGCTAACACCTTGTAAATATTTACGGACAGTTGGACAGATTTTAATTTCTGTATTGGGATGTCCATTAGCAAATGCGTACCCTTATAAGGCTTACAAAATAGATATTATATATACAAATATGTTGTTTACATACCGTTACACAGGCCTTTCACAATACCCTTAAAGCCAAGAACTTTTCAGTACCTCCTCGTGTATATATATATATAATTAGAAATGATCTAATTATAAATCTCAGAGAGAGATATAAGCAGCAGTGTTACGATAAATCAGTTGTTTACTGTCAGCTCAATGTGACAGACCCATTAAGGGAATCATACTGCTACTATTTAGCCCTAGAAAGCTAGACCGCTTCCTGTTGGCCTTGACACATTTCCTGTGTCCTTATATTTGTGAAGGGGAGACAAGCTTCCCCACCCAGCTTTAGTCTGCATTCAGGGATATGTTTCTGAGTTATTGCTCGTCATCAGCCTGAAGTAGCCGACCAGCTGGTTGAAAAAACCTGTCTAGCCTTCACAAATATAAGGACACAGGAAATGTGTCAGGGCCAACAGGAAGCGGTCTAGCTTCCTAGGGCTAAATAGCAGCAGTATGATTCCCTTAATGGGTCTGTCACATTAAGTTGACAGTAAACAACTGCTATATATATATATATATATATATATATATATATATATATATATATATATAGTGGTTATCCAGTTTACTTGAAGTATGTTCTTGAATAGTTAAAGAGAGTACACAGTTGCTGAGAAAGGTTAAAACTGGGTCCGTTTTCACTGTCTACAAGCATATGATATGTACAGACGAGAAGTTCACATCTGTTTATACATATACTATTAACTCAGAGTCTATAAATATATTCCTACGTACACTGTAGATTTGTGAAGTCTATCAATTGTTGGACTTTATTTAAGATAAGGATTATCTTCTAGTGTTAGAGATTATAATCTTGTGTTAGAGATTAGCGGATAATTTTCCTCTTAATTCTCTATAAAGTGTATCCAAAGTTTTATTCATTGTTAGGACAATTAGGACAAGGTTTATGGGTTCATATAGGGTTAGAGTTAGTGTTGAGATAAATGTAATAATTAAGATTATGTGTTTACCTGCCATTGCCAATCCTCTGTGAAGTCTATCCAACATTGTTTGTTGATGCCGTCGTCTTCCGTCACTTCTTTGGTTATAAAAAACATGGGTATGGAGAAAAGTATGGAGAAGAACCATGCCAGAGAAACTAAGATCTTGCCGTGATAAGCTACAAAGAAAACAAACGTGTGTGTGGATGTGTAACATTCATTTGCATTTTTTAGAATTCAGACTTGTTATTTGAACTACTACAACTCTATCATCTATCTAACACGATTTACTAAAGATTACTATGAAATGTTACGCAATTTCTGACGACTTGATTATGTTATCAGATAATACTACTTCATTTATATAGTTGTTCATGAAATACGTGTAAGATGAGGTGACTAACTACTATTTAAACAGACACTCTGTATTGTTTTGCTTTCCATATGTGCTCCGTAACCTACACAACTGTAGATACCAACCAAATGAAACTCAGACGATAACAGCACAAGTTCGCCCCCTCAGCTCCTCTTTAGATATACATGAGTATAGATGGTGTTCTGGACACCGGTTATTAAGTCTAAATCTCACTGTTTGTGTGTGCGCATGCGTATATATACATATAGAGAGAGAGAGGGGGGAGAGAGAGACAGACGGACAGATAGACACACAGAGACAGACAAAGAAAGAAAGAAAGAGCTCAGGTAATACTCCGTTTAATACCGTAACGTGATAGTTGCATACAATTAGATCTAAAGTTAACTTAGGCGCAGGAGCGGCTGTGTGGTAAGTAGGCGCAGGAGTGACTGTGGAGTAAATAGCTTTCTTACCAACCACATGGTTCTGGGTTCAGTCCCACTGCGTGGCACCTTGGGCAAGTGTCTTCCACTATAGCCTCGGGCCGACCAAAGACTTGTGAGTGGATTTGGAGACGGAAACTAAAAGAAGCCCGTCGTATATATATGTATATGTGTGTGTGTGTGTGTGTGTGTATGTTTGTGTGTTTGTCCCCTAACATCGCTTGACAACCGATACCGGATGCCGGTGTGTTTACGTCCCCATCACTTAGCGATTCGGCAAAAGAGACCGATAGAATAAGTACTAGGCTTCCAAAGAATAAGTCCTGGGGTCGATTTGCTCGACTAAAGGCGGTGCTCCAGCATGGCCACAGTCAAATGACTGAAACAAGTAAAAAGAGTTTAAAAAAAAAAAGAGTATCACCTATATTTCGTTTTGAAATTTGGTTTGCAAGATTCTTTATGTGAGTTCGTGTGTTGAAGCATATTTTGTTGTGTCTGGGGAGAGTCATTCTTTTTTAGTGCCTTATAATTTAACACACGCACCGGTAAAATTTCCACTGATTTCCTTCTTTCTTTTTCCTAAAATTTTCGTTGCCTCTTGCAACCTCTTCAAGAGTTTCCGTGCGTGGGTACTGGGAATGTACATCTCTGAAGATAAAAACTGAGATCATTCCAATTTTGTTTGAGTATGTGTATGTATGGTGGAAGCGCAATAGCCCAGTGGTCAGGGCAGCGGATTCGCGGTCGAAGGATCGCGGTTTCGATTCCCAGACCGGGCGTTGTGAGTGTTTATTGAGCGAAAACACCTAAAGCTGCACGAGGCTCCGGCGTGGGTAGGGGTGGCGACCCTTGTTGTACTCTTTCGCCCAACTTTCTCCCACTCTTTTTTCCTGTTTCTTGGGTAACGCTGCGATGGATTGGCGTCCTGTCCAGCTTGGGGGGAACACATACGCCATAGAAACCGGGAAACTGGGCCCATGAGCTTGGCTAGGCTTTAAAAGGACGCATTAATAAAAAAGAATGTGTATGTATATATGTGATTGCGAAATATTTGAATGCTTGTATCTGTGATTGTTCTGTACTTCATTTTGAATCTTGTTCAAATTATCAAACACTCAAAATTATCTAATAAAACACTTATAATAGACAACCTTATTTAAAATGTTTAAACACGCATTTATTCTGATGAACACAGAAAAAAAAAAAAAACCCGTTTCAGATTTAGAGTTTAGCAGCTTTCTTCTAGAAAATAGAATCAAAAATAATTCCTCAGAACAAAGAGAGCAAAACCTATTACCAATCCTATAAGCCGGGGCCATCCCTAAAATGCTCCATTCAATAAAGTATGTTTTATTATTATTCCAGATGAAATTACTAAGACAAGTAGAAGGAGCCCTATTTCTGTTCCTAAAGGAATGGTAATGATTTGAAACCCTTTTCTTAATATAATTAGTATAAGAACCAATATAAAAGTAATCATTACATTCAGAAATAACTTTAGCATGACAGATTACTTCCCTACGCTTACAAAAATTAGGAATTCTCACCCCTATTTGCACCTTCATCAATTAAATTATCATTAGCTGAAAGACTGTTACCTCCACTTTTATTGAAACTTATATTAGAAATAGAATTCAAACCATCTCTGCTAACGTGGCTATTAGGAAAATCATTAACATTGGTACTCATGGAATCAGTCTCGTTAGTATTAACTAAGTTATCTTGAAGCTAAAAACTGGATAATTTCTTTTCATTAATAGAGTAGTCAGTAGTTATTATTACCAGGTCTTTCAGAAATTCCTTCTTAGGTGGAACTGGAATATTCTTCATAGATACGTCGACATCAATTTTTTTCATTCTGTTGGGTTGAATAACACAAGACTACCGTAGTAGCAAAACGATGATAAAAGAAATGAGGACCGAAATCCTTGAAAGGGATCTCAAACATCCCTGTCCGCCGGTACAGTCCAAGTAAAGAATATATATAAAAATAGAGCTAAGAAGATCTGAAGAAGGAATTGTAATTCCGAAATATCATCGGACTATAGATAACCAAATTACAACAGGTATATAGTCCATTTTTTTGTATTTTAGTGCATTGTTGTATCATTCTAAACTTTTTATACTATATAAAAATATTTTCTATATTTGCAAGAACAGTAAATGAAGTATAAGAAAAGGAAAAAATTGTAAGTGTAGACTAAAGGCGGTGCTCCAGCATGGCCGCAGTCAAATGACTGAAACAAGTAAAAGAATAAAAGAATATATATATATATATATATATATATCTGTAAAAATATGTGACACTTATTCAGTAGCCATGATAAAACTCCGAGTTTCGGATGCCAGGGAGGGAGCCCACGCCAACATCTCTTCAGTTATCCGGCCAATTGAAAATTCCTGTGAAAAATGACCGTTAAAAACAAAGGGAAATTACTGTGTAGTGAGAAAACGCGTCTAAAACTGCGTATATTATCGCATGCACGCATATATCCATATACGCACGCACATATCTCTATATACGCACGCACATATCTCTATATACGCACGCACATATCTCTATATACGCACGCACATATCTACATACGCACTCGGAGTTTTATCATGGCTAAAGTGTCACATATTTTTACAGATGAATTCCTCCATTTGCATAATATCGAGGTCTCTTTCTTTCTTTTGTTGTCCTTCCTGTCAAAAAATTATATATATATATATATATATATATATATATATATATATATATATATATATATGTATATATATAAACAATATATGAGTATATGCATATATATGTACATGTATGTATATACGTTCATCTACATGTACATATAGATACATAACTGGGTACATGACGTGGCAAAAGAACAAGGACAAAATGGTAAACAAGGTGCAACAAACAAGCAGGCCACATAGAAACATCCCCTTCATCAGCTGCCGCCATTAAAACTCCGGCGTTTCGAAGAACTAAGGCAGTACGCATCGTTAAAATGGTTCTTCCCACGAACACAAATTAAATTGTTTTCGTGGAGAGTAGTGGCGGACGGAAAACAAGACAGGAAAACGAAACGGTGAAATAAACAAACAAAAAGGCTGTACAGCCAGACGTGAAGTGTGTATGTCTTGAACGCTGTGAAGCTATATATATATATATATATATATATATATATATATATATATATATATATATATATATATATATATATATATATATATATATATATATATATATATATAATCCAGGCAACATATGTTTCATAGCTAGCAGAACCTCAGAAGAGCATAGAAATTGAGAAGAAAATCATATCAGTGAAGAAGTAATATGCTTTTCTTTTCCATTTCTATGCGTTCCACGCATTTCCAATCGAATCTTCTGTGTATCAACACAGGATCCTTTCAGAATAATGTTACCTTCTTTTAAGTAAGCTATCTTTGACGAGTAGCAAGCGGGTTACCCATCGTTTGGATAATTTCAACTTCCGAAGTTCTGCTTGCTATGAAACATATGCAGCCTGGATCTTATCTACTTCATTCCCCAATTTTGGATCTCTATTCGCATACACAGCAATTCCGGTTGCTAACCGTAAACCATAAAACAATTTCTTCAGCTTCTCGAACTTCGATACGCGAAAAATTTACAATCTTCTACATCGATAAACCACCATTGTTCCTGAAAATGGTTTTTATATCTTCTACGGACAGATCGAGGCTTACTATCTTCCTACACCTTGATCCTTGGATCCTACATTTATATATTACTCTACATTTTATATGTGTGTGTGTGTGTGCATGTATGTATATTCATTCCAAAGTTACTGCTTCAAAGGAAAATAGAGTAGCAAAAAATAAGCAGCATAAAATACATATTATTGAACACATTTGGACAATTTAAACATTTTAAAATTCTCCTTACGGAACTGGAATTTGAATTATCTGCAAAATATCATCAGGTTGTTTAAAATTAGTAAAGATTTCAGAAAAAAATTTTACCATCTTCTATTATTAACTTAAAGCGATGCAACTATAGAAAGTCTGAGTTGGTTACAGAACATTTTTTCTTTACATTGTTAATGTTATATACGTTTCATATGATATTTAAAGTACATATAATACAACATATACGATATATGATACATATATATACATATATATGATACATATATATAAATACATATATATATATATATATACATATATAGACATACATGTATATACATACATATATATATATACATATATATCTATATATACATATATATGTATATATATACATATTTGCATATATATATATATATATATATATATATAAACATATATATTTACACATATATATGTATATATATGCATATATATGTATATATATACATACATATACTTATACATGTGTATATATATATATGTGTGTATATGTATATATATACATATATGTATATATATATACATATATATATCTATATATATACATATGCATATACATGTGTGTGTGTGTGTATGTATATATGTATGTATGTACATATATATATATATATATATACATACATATATATATATATATATATATATATATATATATATATATATATATATATATATATATATATATGTATATCATATTATATTATATTATATTATATTATATTATATTATATCATATTAAAGGAAGACATTTCAATCTGCAGTATTCTTCACAGGTAAAATGCCAAACGTTATGTGCAGAATTCCAGAATCCCACACGTTTGTCGAAAATGGTTATCTCTAAAATTTAGAACGTTGTTTTGTTTTGTTCTCTTGTTCTTTTCTTTTATATATATATATATTCGTTTGGGAGATATTTTGGTTTTGGTTTTTGATCTTCTCCTGGTTTTGTCTTGTTTTGTGTTTTGCGTTTGTTTTGGCATTGTTTTTGTTATTGTTATTGACGATAGCGGTGTTATAAATGGTGGATGTCGTTGTTGTAACTGTTGCTGATAACGACATTGTTGTTGTTGTTGTTGTTGTTCTTCTTCTTCTTCTTCTTCTTCTTCTTCTTCTTCTTCTTCTTCTTCTTCTTCTTCTTCTTCTTCTTCTTCTTCTTCTTCTTCTTCTTCTTCTTCTTCTTCTTCTTCTCAGCATCTATTTATCTGATTATGAACACAGATGAGCTGTTGCTGCAACATTTTGCCTAACAGCACTTCCATCAGTTGTATAGGTGCAATAGAAACAGCAACAGCAGCAGGAGTAGCAGTAGCAACAGTAGTAGTAGTAGTAGTAGTAGTAGTAGTAGTAGTAGTAGTAGTAGAGGTGGTGATGGTGGTGGTGGTGGTGATGGGTAACAGTATTAGTAGTAGTAGTAGTAGCAGCAGCAGCAGCAGCAGCAGTAGTAGTAGTAGTAGTAGTAGTAGTAGTAGTAGTAGCAGCAGCAGCAGCAGCAACAGCCTTTCACACGGGCAGACGTTTGTGGGTGAATGCAATACCTAATTGGTGAGTGCACATATGTATATGCATGTGTATATGTGTGTATATGTGTGTGTATATATATAACGAAGCATTGGCGCAAAGCAGTGTTTAGGTATGAGCACAATTTAGATTAGTTGAAATATGTTTGTACATTATTTCAACTGCTAAGGTAAATACACTGCAGTTACCATGGAGAAAAATCTCTCTTGTGGTAAAAAGAAACAAAAGTGTGAAAACAGCTATTTCGTTCAGTGTCGGCATCTGTCAGGAATCTCAGACATCAATGTTTCGAGTTTTTGAATCTTGTCAATGAGATGTACCTATAGGAGGGAACTCTGAACGAACTAAATAAAACTTGTAGTATTACATATAATTCAGTCAACACGTTGAGTGATTTGCACTAGTAGATCGCTCGATCGAGGTAAATAACTAAGCATTGGCGCAAAGCAATGTTTAGGTATGGGCACAATTTAGATTAGTTGAAATATGTCACATATTTCAACTGCCAAAGGCAAATACACTGTAGTTACCGTGGAGAAAAATCTATCTTATAGTAAAAAGGTGTGAAAACACCTAGTTCGTTCGGTGTCGCCATCTGTCAACTGCTAAAGGCAAACACACTGCACCTTTTTACCATAAGAGAGATTTTTTCTCCACGGTAGCTGCAGTGTATTTGCCTTTAGCAGTTGAAATATATGACAAACATATTTCAACTAACCAAAATTGTGATTATACATAAACACTGTTTTGCGCCAATACTTCGTTATTTATCTCGATCGGGCAAGCTACTAGCGCGAATCAGTGAACGTGTTTTTTTAACATAAGAGAGGTTTTTTTTCTCCAAGGTAACTGCAGTGTATTTGCCTTAAGTAGTTGAAATATGTGACAAACATATTTCAACTAGCCTGAATTGTGCCCATACCTAAACACTGCTTTGCGCCAATGCTTCGTTATATATACATATATATATATATATATATATATATATATATATATATATATATATATATAAACACACACATTAGGTATTGCATTCACCCACAAACGCCCGCTCGTGTGAATGTACGAAAGACAAAAGAAAGAACAAGGGAGTGGGAGAAAGGAAGAGAGAGAGAAGAGAGAGGAGAGAGAGAGTGAGAGAGAGAGAGAGAGAGAGAGAGAGAGAGAGAGAGAGAGAGTGAAAAAGAGAAAGAAAGAACACCGCCAGCTGTTTATATTCAATATATTCTCTGAATTGTACTTTAACAGAAAATGTGCATATACAATGCACGTGTGTGTATGTAAGTATGTATATATATATATATATATATATATATATATATATATATATATATATATATATATATATATATATATGTATGTGTGTGTGTGTGTGTGTGTGTATAAATATATATATACACACACATATATATATATATATATATATATATATATATATATAGTTCAAAAAAACAATAACAAAAAAACAAAAAAACAACAAGGTGAGGACGTGATATGGATAGTATTATTGGACGCTCAGGAAAGGAAAGAGAGAGTGTATGACGTTTCGGGCGTAGCCCTTCGTCGGAAAGATGGAAAGTTCGGAGAATGGAAGAACGGAGAATGAGGAAAATGGTACCGATGCCCACGAGGTTACATTATATATATATATATATATATATACACACACATATATATATTTGTATGTGTGTATATATATATATATATATATATATACACACACACATATATATATATTTGTATGTATATATATATATATATATATATATATATATATATATATACACACACACACATATATATATTTGTATGTGTATATATATATATATATATATATATATATGCACACACATATATATTTGTATGTGAGTGTAGTTGTATATCTGTAAATGTGTAAGCGGTGTATAAATATATGTCTGAGTATGTGTATGTATATGTGTCTATGTGAGATATATGTATGTATATGTATATGTACTATGTACACGTGTATTTGTGTATGTACATATACATAACTATGAATGAATGTGGCGCACTCGTGCGCTTGTATGTGTGTGTGTGTGTATGCATGTACATATATATGTATGTACATATATACATTGACATTTCAGGTGACATTATATTCGATAAAAAAACATAAAAAAACCCCACCAATTCTCTAATTCTGTTCGTCTATTGTTCTTGATGAACAAACCCCTATTTCTGGATCGCTCACATGATGACAGAAACCCCGCGACCAAACGTCAAAGACAGGAAAACCGCTTCAGTTTACAAAATAACACAATGAGACTCTACACTCAACACAATACGACATTAAGGACGCTCTACTGCTTATAGCCGCCCGCCCCATACATACATACACTTCGTCACTATTTTTGTTCTGGTTTGTATTTGGTATAATTTGATTCGTAAATCTTTTTGTTGTTGTTATTATTATTATTATTATTATTATTATTATTATTATTATTATTATTATTATTATTATTATTATTATTGTTGTTGTTGCCTTTGCACAGCTTTTAACGCTGGAGATGTACTACAGTGTCAGCTGTTCACTACCAGTGAACTAAGGTAACACCTCTTATTTTTCGAGCACCTTCCGGAGTATTCGAGCGGTTCCAAGCAGAGCTGTTTTCTGCAAGTGCTCCGCCCTTATTGCAGCCCCTGTCTCCCTGTCTGTTCCACGTCACTGTTCCCAGGGCTATTATTATTATTATTATTATTATTATTATTATTATTAGGCGAACTGACAGAATCGTCAGCACGCCAAGTAAAATGCTTAGCAGTATTTCGTCCGTCTGAGTTCAAACTGCGCCTAAGTCGACTTTGCCTTTCATCCTTTCGGGGCCGATAAATTAAGTACCAGTTATGCACTGGGTCGATGAAATCGACTATTCTCTTCCCCAAATTTCAGTCCTAAGCAGAAAGGATTATTATTATTATTATTATTATTAGGTGAGCTGGTAGAATCGTTAGCAAAATGCTTAGCGGCATTTCGTTTGTGTCTACGTTCTGAGTTCAAATTCCGCCATGGTCGACTTTGTCTTTCATCCTGTTGGAGTCGATAAAATAAGTACCAGTTGAATACTGGGGGTCGATGTAATCGTCTAGCCCCCCCCCCCCCATCAATTTCAGGCCTTGTGCCTATAATAGAAAGGATTATTGTACATTTGCTGTTGTTACTTAAACAAACCAGAACCTTAAGGAACTGGTTAGTTCTTTCCCATTTGTAACCCTTAGGGGCTATTTTGGGATTTGTTTGGGTTACAACGCCCCCCTTCCCCCCATCCATTCTTTTCGCTAAAATCGAAAATGGCGACCGAAAACTGCCCGTCCGTCCGCTGGAAAAAAAAAAACAGCGGGTTGTCCGTAAGACAGCGGGTTATCTGCCAAGTTGAACAAGACGACGGCTGCTATAGCAACAACAACAATAACAGCGACAACAACGACAAGAACAATAGCGCACGTGGAACGTATGAAAATGAATTGCTTCTTTCGTTTTTTTTTACCACCGCAGAAATTTTTTTTGTTGGCACTCCGTCGCTTACGACGTCGACGGTTCCAGTTGATCCGATCAACGGAACAGCCTGCTCATGAAATTAACGTGCAAGTGGCTGAGCACTCCACAGACACGTGTACCCTTAACGTAGTTCTCGGGGATATTCAGCGTGACACAGTGTGACAAGGCTGACCCTTTGAATTACAGGCACAACAGAAACAGGAAGTAAGAGTGAGAGAAAGTTGTGATGAAAGAGTACAGCAGGGTTCGCCACCATCCCCCTGCCGGAGCGTCGTGGAGCTTTAGGTGTTTTCGCTCATTAAACACTCACGACGCCCGGTCTGGGAATCGAAACCGCGATCCTATGACCACGAGTCCGCTGCCCTAACCACTGGGCCATTGCGCCTCCACGCAGTACCGCAGAAAACAAAGGGAGAAAACTACAAACACCAAGCGAAAGCACCACCATCTCCACCACTACCAACAGTGCCAGCAACAACAGAAGTCGTAGTGGTAGCAACATCAACCATACGACAAACATCAACGGCAGAAGCAGTAGCGATGGCAACAACAACAACAACAACAACAATAGCAAAGGTGTCAACAACACCAACAACACCAACAACAACAGCAGGAGGATCTGTTAATTATGATTTTATTCAACATTATTCCCTTCTCAGATCCACTCACTTATTGCACCGGTCCTTCGGTTTGTCTAGGCCCTGTAAGAAGAGTTCGAAGGGCTGAGCCTTCAACCAGGCCTTTCGCGACACCTTTAAAGCGTGGAGCTTTTCTGCAGCTCCTCGTATATATGGACAGATCTGTGTGTGTGTTTGTGTGTGTGTGTGTGTGTGTGAGCAGCTCTGTCCCGATGTGTGTATATGCAGAGTGTAAAAGAGGAGATTACTTACGGCTCTTGGTGAAGTGTAATGGCCAAGCAACAGCATCGAGACGGTCGAGACTGAGGGCAACGAGGAGGTAAGTTGAGCCGAACGTGACCATCGCCTAAAGAAAAGAAAAGAAGGGAAGAGTAAAAGGCAACTACGTCAATATATATATAACATACATATACGTATACACATATATACACAAACACATACAGACATTCACACAATTAGGCATAAACACATGCGAATAATACACACATACATATACGCATATATACATGCATACACATACACAATCGTCTAGAAGGACCTATACATGCACGCACACAGACATACACAAACAAATACATACATACATACATACATGCATACATACATAAATACATACATACATACAAACATGCATGCATGCATGCATACATACATACATACATACATACATATATACATACATAAATACATCCATACATCCATTCATACATACATACATACATACATACATACATACATACATACATACATACATACATGTGGATAAACTGGGATTTTCAGAAAGAGAAATCGACCGGCTAATTCGTACATTACAAGTGCAAACTGTAAGTGGAACAGTAAGAGTATGCAAGACTTTTCTCAAGTCCCAAATATGAATTTGTTAGTGTTAACCACATCCCAAAGATGAAGACTTGTATCAGAGGAAGATATGTAATAATTAAAATATAGAAGAGACATACATACATACATACATACATACATACATACATACATACATGCATGCATACATACATACATACATACATACATACATACATACATACATACATACATGCATGCATACATACATACATACATACATACATACATTGTTACGATCAGGCAAATTCTTGGGTATAAAAGGGGTGAACTTCTGAACGCAACAGCAGAAATTGTACAATCAGGGAATTAATATTCAAAGATGAAATTATGTAACAAAACGTATAATACCCAAAGAACTTTATGTCCAGTCCTCGATTGTTCAAAGGTAGGTGGTACTCGGTCCCATCCGTATGCAGTTCTCGTATTTTGTACTATCCATCAATGCCGTTGCTATATTCTGAACTCCCTCTCGTTCGATTTTCCTTTTCTCTTTTTAAGAGGAAGTAAACGAGATTACCTGTCTCGTTCGTTAACAGGAAGTAAACGAGATTACCTTCTCGTCCCTTGCTCACTTCCTGTATATATATATATATATATATATATATATATATATATATATATATATATATATACATACCTACGTCATTTCAATTCTGCCAAAAAGGTCGTTATATATCTCTCATCACAAACGCTTATCTCTCCTCATTCAGAAAACATTGTAAGTTCTCTTCCTTCATTATATTTTCTCGTTATTCGCACTGATTATAGATATACATAACAACACATACATACATACATACATACATACATATATACATAACAACCCATCTGGTGTAAAGTATGGCTGAATTAGGATCATAGAGAGTGAATGCTAGTCCTTAATTCATACGCTACAAATTATCGCGATATCTGGGACTACAAAAATCTGCAAGACCTTAAGATTTAAGGGATGATGGTTAAAAGAAGATACTTTCCTTTACAACCTTGCTACCGGGTAGGTGGGTAGGTCAAGGTTTTCTCTAAATCAAAAAGAAAAAGACAAAAACATACATATGATAATTATCGTACAGTAGATCTTTGTTCGACAATGAGGATCCATTGAGAGAGGAGAGGTGCCTTGGTAGCTATTTCTAGCAAGTCGAATGAATACGTTGAAGTTGTCTGTGGTATGAAAGATGGCGGTCATAGAGACAGAGTAAATTATATAGTATCAATTATAGGATCAACTGGTGCGTTCAATTACACAGTGTAACAGACTTCTTTTTTTTTATTTTTTGTCTTTGGTCAGTGAGTGTTATTTCCTATCTGCTTCTATCTTGAAATCAAAGGAAATCACTACTGTTCCCTTCAAACTTTGCTTTTCTGACCAGGACATCAATGTTTTCAAACTCACCTATTTTCCATTACATTTCAGACAGATTCATTGCTGAGTTGCTGAAGCAGAAATATCGTTATAGCAAATATTCTGCTCAATACCACGGATTTATTTGTCAGGTGCTTAACCTCAACCGCTTGAGCATGTCCTTTGGTGGCTGAAAAATATGTGCGTCTCTGACCATGAGCAGATATATTACGGTGATGGGGACATCATAACCATGTGTTGAGAGGGATTTCTGGGGGATTAAATAAATGTAACAAAAGCAAATAAACCCCTTCTAGGGGTAAGCAAATAGGAAATAACAGTTGCAACCCAAGGACAAAAATCGTGTTACACATACCTGTAAAATCGTGTTACACAGTGTTATATATCATACCTGTAAAAACCGTGCAACCTTACACATTAGATTGCCAGCGTACCAGTGTATGATAAGTTTCCATATTGCATCCATCAAGACACTGATGAGGCCAGACATCAGATCTAAGAGAATGAATGAGACGAAAATATTGTTTTATATTGGAAATCATTAAGGGAAAGATATTAAAGAAATTAATGCCAAAACATAGGCGCAGGCATGGCTGTGTAGTGAGAAATTGCTTTAAAATCACGCGGTTCCGGATTCAGTCCCACTGCGTGGTACCTAGGGCAAGTATCTTCGGGTCGACCAAAGCCTTGTGAGTGGATTTGGTAGTCGGAAACTCAAAAGGGGCCTCTCGTGCGTGTGTGTGTATGTTTGTGTACTTATGCATGCAAGTACCTTTCAGTTTGTTCCCCACCACTGTTCGATAACCGGAATTGGTTTGCTTATGTCCACGTACCTTAGCGTTTCAGCAAAAGACCGATAGAATAAGTAACACGCTTAAAAATATTTTTTAAATCAATACTGGGGTCGATTTGTTCGACTGAAATTCTACTAGGTGGTGCTCCCGCATGGTCGCAGTCTAATGACGAAGCAGGTGAAAGATAAAAGACAAAACAATCCAAAATGGAGACAACACTGATGTTCTGTGTGATAGGCTGGATAATTGTTACGAGTTTCCTTAACATGAAACCAATGGTAGCCTTAATCCACAAATAAAAAAATTTTATCCACTAATGCAGTGTTGAGCACTCATTCTTATTGTTCGATATTTACGTGTACACACACACACGCGCATTCTTTTATTCTTTTATTTTTTTACTAGTTTAAGTCATTTGACTGCGGCCATGCTAGAGAGCACCACCTTTAGTCGAACAAATCGACCCCAGGACTTATTCTTTGTATGCCTAGTAATTATTCTATCGGGCTCTTTTGCCGAACTGCTAAGTTACGGGGATGTAAACATACCAGCATCGGTTGTCAAGTCATGGTGG
>NC_142954.1:18215107-18217607 GCF_046866305.1 Octopus bimaculoides | reverse complement strand
ACATAACGAATATCATTCATTTCATTTTCTATCTTTGCGGAAACGTGCGTAGCGATATATTAAAACATCTATAAACACCATCCTTGGACTGTTTTTCTATTATTACTATATATACATCACTTCTTCTGAAGGAGTCAGCTTCCTCCTGGAATAAGCTTTTATATTTTTCGAGCTCGCCCGGGCCGATTTGCACTGTCACTAGTGACACCGGCCACGGATGCGTAGTTCATTTTTCCATTACCATGATTAAGATAAAAATTGCCCAAAATAAAACATATTAATGTATTAAAAATATAAAAATATATGAATATTAAAAATATATATGGACATATAAATATATGAATATGGACGTAGAAGCATAGTAATATAATGGAGTGAAGGAATATATAGTTTAATACGTATAGGAATAGGAGGCGCAATGGCCCAGTGGTTAGGGCAGCGGTCGGAGGATCGCTGTTTCGATTCCCAGACCAAGCGTTGTGTGTGTTTATTGAGCGAAGACACCTAAAGCTCCACGAGGCTCCAGCAGGGGATGGTGGTGAACACTGTGGGAGGGGGGGTCGATAAATTAAATACCAGTTGCGTACTGGGTCGATCTAATCGATTGCCCCCCCCCCTCGCCCAAAATTTCCGTCCTAGAGTAGAAAAGATTATTACTATGTTTATGTATCTATATGGCCATATATATTATTAATATATGTTTTATTTTGAGCAATTTTTATCTTAAACCCTTACATATATGCGTGAATTGTAGTTAGTCTAACTTGAACTTTTTCCATTTCATTTATTGTATCTGTTTAACGTCTCAGGTTCGACTTGAGCACTTCTATGCGGTCTGTGTGTTTCGTAAGAAAAATTTAACTACATACATACATACATACATATATATATGCATATATATATATATATATATATATATATATATATATATATATATATATATATATATATATATATATGCATATATATATATATATACATATGTATACATACGTATATATATATATGTGTATATATATGTATGTATGTATGTGTGTATATATATACACGTATGTATGTATTTATATATATATATATATATATATATATATATATATATATATATATATATATATATATATATATATATATATATGGGTGGGTATATATATATATAGAGAGAGAGAGAGAGATAGATAGATATATATATATATAGATAGATAGATAGATAAGATAGATAGATAGAAATGTGATATCCTGTGTAGGCAGAATTCCACAAGCAGATCCTGTAATCGCAGTTACCTGGAGGGGAAAGAAGCCTCCATCGATCGAGTTTGCCTTAAAAGCACACCAATAAATGAAATCCAGAACATAGAGATAAAACCAAAATGTCATGCAATTCCGGAGTCCATTAAGGTATGCCTAAAGGCATCGCTTTGATTGACTGCGGATGTGCGTGACATTTCGATGATATGTTTAAATCATTTAAGTTATTGAAATAGTTACAATGGCAGATACGATGAACCCTAACGATCGGCAGAAAGAGCACAAATGTGTGTGTGTGTGCGGGCGTGCTCCGAAAAATGCTTTCGGAAAAGTTTTTTGGGTGGCGCAGGTGTGGATAAGTGATTGGGAACCTTGCTTCATCCCAACCGTATGATATTGGGGTTCAGTCCCACTGTGCAGCACCGTAGGTAAGTGTCTTTTTCCATAACCGCGGACCGACCGAGACCTTGTGGGTGGATTTAGTAGACGGATACTGAAAGAAGCCCGTCGTGCATATATATATATATATATATATATATATATATATTTATGTGTGTGTGACTTTGTGTCTATATTCGTCCCCCACCCCCACCACCACCATCGCTTAACAACCGATGTTGGCGTGTTTATGTCCCCGAAACTTAACGGTTCGGGAAAAGAGACCGATAGAATAAGAACTAGGCTTACAAAGAATAAGTCCTGGGGTCGATTTCTTTGACTAAAGGCGGTGCTCCAGCATGGCCGCAATCAAATAACTGAAACGTGTACAAGAGTAACAGAGTGTATATATATATGTATATATATATATATATATATATATATATATATATATATATATATATATATATATGTATGTATGCATGTATGTATGTGCATGTATGTATGTATGTATGTGTATATGAATGTATGTATTCATATATGCATGTTTGTATATAACAATGCAGATGTCTGAGCTGGTTTGTTTACGACCCCTAAACTTAGTGGTTCGGCAAGTAAAACTGACAGAATAAGTATCAGGTTTAAAAAAAATTAAATACTGAAATCCCTTTGTTCGACAAAACCCTTCAAGATGGTGCACCAGCAGGGCCGTAGCCCAACGACTGAAACAAGTAGAAGACAAAAGATACAGTTAGAATATTCGATAAAAGATTTTGCTACATCAACAATTATTAATGATATAAAAGAAATTGTCTTTAAATATATATTGTAAAGTAGATTGACACAGACCTGTTGGAAGGAAGGTTTTGCGGAAGCG
>NC_142954.1:18205107-18210107 GCF_046866305.1 Octopus bimaculoides | reverse complement strand
AGGGCCTCTATAATAGCAGTGTAGCAAAACAGCGGGTGTGTGTGCCCCAGCACGGCCGCAGATTCGAGCTGAAACTACAAAAAATATATATATATACATATATATATATACATATATATATATATATATATATATATATATATATATATATATATATATATATATATATATATATATATATATATATGTATATATATATATATATATGTATATATATATATATATACATATGTATGTATGCATGTATATGTATACATACATACATACATACATACATACATACATATATACATACACAACGAATAATTTTGGAATGAAAATAGCGAATCGTAATCAGCAAAATGCCTCGTCTGTTTGTAAGTGGGAGAGAAGGTGTGGGTTTGAATATGCAAAAGAGTGTATGTGTGTGTGACTTTACATATGTATATATGCATGTTGTATATTTATTTATATTTATACATACATATATATATATATATAGAGAGAGAGAGAGAGAGAAAGATAGATAGATAGACACATGTTTCTTGTTTGAAAAATTATCAAAACATTATAATAATACAAAATACGACCCATGTTCGTACTCTTCAAACAATGCACATAGACATAGAAATATGTATGTTTGCATGTATACATACATATATATATATATATATATCTATATATATATATATATATATATATATATATATATATATATATATATATATATATATATATATATATATGCATGCATACCTATGTACATATATACATACATATTCATACATACATTTACATAAACACATGCACGCATGTATACACACACACACACACACACATTATATATATACATATATGTATGTATATGTATATATATATATATATATATATATATATATATATATATATATATATATATATATATAGGAAAATGTAAAAAAGCCAGAATGCTGAACTGGGAGCATAATTTAATGAAGATTTTTTCTAACCGGTTTTCATTGCGATGAAGCAAATTATCAAGCAGGAGAATGAAAATGTTTTTTTACAAAGAAGTACAAAAAAGTACAAAATGAAGAAAATAATATATAAAACAATAATATATAAAAAAAATAAATATACCCATACATTATATTGTCTTTGAGCTTTTGTAGTTCAATAGTAGTTCATGTATAAATTGGTAGGAAAATAAGGATGCATGAGAGTTGAGAGTTTTGTTAGGTTTAAAAAAAGGGTTAAAAGTTTGTGTTAAGCAGGAAATGTGGTGTCAAAACAGGAAGTGTGTGTAAGGGGAGACAAGTGTTTTTAGTTAGAGTTATGAGCTCTTTTTTTCAAAACAGGAAGTTTGTGTCTGTTCATAGAGAAATAAGGTCACTGAGGGGTGTGTGTGTTAAGAAATGGTTGGAATTTCTCTATGAAAAGATTCTCCTTGTTGATTCTTTCTTGTGTGGAGATTCTGTCTTTACATTGATAGAAAGGGAATATAATGAATTTAGGGTTTTTGTTTCTGGCGCAAGAGTCTATGTGGCCACTGAGTGGAATTTGGCGGTATTGAGGGAGGTTTATTTGTTCCTTATGGACAGCTACTCTTCTACGTAATGGGAGGCTCGTCTGTCCGATATAGAAGTTTTGGCAACCTGCGCAAGTAAGGACATAAATGAGGTTACTCGAGGAACAAGAGAAATTGGTTTTAATTTTAAACTTTGTTCCTCGTTTGAAGGTAAATTCAGAGCCTTCAAGTAGGTAAGGGCAGGTGCCACAATTAGGGCGTGCACATTTTTTAACTGATGGGGGTGGAAGTGGTGTATGTAGTTTGGAATTGGTTAATAATGTTTTCAAAGATTTGTGTTGCCTTTTGCATTTAAGGACTTTGTGTGTATTAATGATATTGTTCATTTTCGGGTCTGTGGTGAGTAAGGGGAGGTTTTGTTTAATTGTGGTGAATGCTTCGATGTTATTGGGGTTATGGGTGGAGATGTATGGAAGTATTTTGGGGTTGGGTGTGTTATTATGTTGGTTGGTTTTTAGTGTGTTTTTGTCAAGTTCCTTGGCACGTTTTATTCCAAGATCTATGAGTGTGGAGGGATATTGGCATTGTAACAGTGTTTTTTTGAGATCTTGTAAGCGTATTTCTCGAGTGGTAGGGTCAGAGACAATGGTGCAAATTCTTTTAGCTAAATTAAAGGGGATATTTATCTTGGTGTGTTTTGGGTGGCATGAGCTAAAAAGGAGGTATTGTTGTGAGTCTGTAGGTTTGTGGTAGATGTCGGTTGTGATTTGGTTATTAGGTGTTTTTATGATTAAGAGATCAAGAAAAGGGAGATGATGTTTGCTGAATTCCATAGTGAATTGAATGTTGGGATGTATGTTATTAAGAATGGATTTGAATTCTAGAAGTTTTTCATAGGGTTCATTCCATATGATGAAACAATCATCCAAATATCTTTTCCAGTTATCCATTAAAAAGATGTGGAAAAGGTGTCCAAATTTCTGACGTGAGGTTTCATATAGTGTTAATTCAAAAAAACCCATTATGAGGTTCGCAAGGACTGGTGCAGCTTTAGTACCCATCGCGATACCACATTTTTGGCGAAAGTATGTGTTTGCAAACAGGAAGTAATTGTTGGTCAGAATGAACTTAAGTGATTCTATGATGAAAGTTGTGTTGATGCGATTAGGAAATGTTTCTGGGTGTTTGTGCAGCCAGAATTTAATTGCCTCAATCGCATATTCATGAGGGATATTTGTATAAAGGTTGACCACGTCAAAAGACACCAAGAGTGACTCCTCGTTTGTTGTTTTCGGGAGGTGATTGAGCATGTCAAGATCATCTCTGATGAAACTTTTGATGTGGCTTAGGAAAGGTTTCAAAAGAATGTCCAAGAAATTGCTTAAGCGATGTGTTTCGCAGGAGGTGCCTGCTATAATGGGTCTTAGTTTTAAATCTTCCGGTGCCTTGATGTTGATGTAGATTTCAGAGGAGAGTTTGCAAGCTTCGGTGATGGATTTGTTCTTATGGATTTTAGGGAGGCCATAGAAGAGGCTGGGCTTGCATTTGAAATTAGTGATGTAATCTTTTTCTTTGTCCGTGAGTCCTTGACCTTGCTGGAGTATAAGGGTGGTGAGGTTTTTGAGAGTTTTTTGTTGTTTATAGTTGGTGATAGTTTCATAGAAGGAGTTATCGTTTAGTAAGGAGAGTGCTAGGTGTTTGTAAAAATCTGTGTTCATTAGGACTACAGTACTACCTTTGTCAGCTTCTTTGATAGTAAGGCTTTTGTCCTGTTGTAAGTCTCTTAGATTTTTCCATTCTATGCTATTAAAGTTTGATTTGACCTTGGTTTTAGGTGGGGTAAAAGGGAAACTCTGGATGTGGTTGCAAAAATCATCCAGTGCTTTATTCCTTCCTTTGGAAGGTATGAAGTTGCTTTTGTTTTTAATAATTGAGTCATCCTCATTGTTGAAGTCTATGAAAGCTTCTGTTAAACGAAGCTTTCTGCAAAATTCTGAAATGTCATCCTTGATCTCAGGGGGGTTGGGTGTTCTTGGGGTGGGTGTGAATTTTAAGCCTCTGGCTAGGATGTTAATTTGGGTTTGTGTAAGGGTTTTATTAGAGAGGTTTATTATTTTAGTTTTCTTTTTAGTTTTCTTTTGATGGGTCTGTATTAGCGGTAGTGCCTGTTTTTCTCCCCTCTGTCTAAAAAATGGTTGTTGAAGTGGGGGGTGTAGTGATTGTTAGAATTGTGGTAGAAGGGGTAGGGGTAGGGGTATTGTTGGGTGGATAGGCTGGAAGTGGATGGGTAGGTATAGTGATTGTGTTGGTATGGGATGTGATGGTTTAAGGTTTTGTGAGAAATGCGGTGGGTTTTTGGGTGTTTGTAGGGTGGATTGTATGCAAGGTTGGAGTTGGGTAGGTAGTTATTGTGGTTCTGTTGGTGTGGGTTGCCTGGGTATGAAGATCTGTAGAAAAAATGGTATGCTTGTGGGTGTTTGTTGGGTGGACGGTATGGGGTACCTTGGGTGGGAGATTTTTGCATAGGTGTGGGTAGGATTCCTTGTTTGTTATTGGTGTGAGAGTAAGGGGCATTGAGATGGGGATAATAGCAAGTATAAGGGGGGTTCATGATGCTTCTAGTCCATATGGAAGGAGAATGGTTGAGTTGGGTCTTGTTTGGATTATATATATATATGTAAATATATATGTATGTATATATATATATATACATACATACATACATACATACATGTACACACACATACACACACACATACACACACATACATACATATATATATATATATATATATATATATATATATATATATATATACGTACATGCATACATAGACACAACGAATCAATTTGAACTATATATATAAATACACACATACACACATACATGCAGGTATACGTACATACACATGCACACACACACACATACACACACACATGTACATAATACATACATACATACACACATACACACATACACATGCATACACACATACATACATACATATGCACTTTGCTGTATAACCATATTTCTACACATTCGTATAAAAATAACAATTATCGTTCAATCTTGTTGCTGTTGGAATGGAATTTAGTAATGAGTTCAATAATTAAAAATACAAAATTTAACATCGAATGCCAATATTAACCAAAATGGCATTTTAAATTGCTTCAGGAAAACCAACGAAAAAAGTAATAAATTATGTTGATCAGATTGTGAAGAGGTACAAAGTATTTTTTCCGAAGATGGCGGAGATAATGTTAAAGGTTGTATGAATATGTCTGTATGTGCG
Source organism: Octopus bimaculoides (assembly GCF_046866305.1). Lineage (NCBI taxonomy): Eukaryota > Metazoa > Mollusca > Cephalopoda > Octopoda > Octopodidae > Octopus > Octopus bimaculoides. Next base: position 18,205,328 of record NC_142954.1, on the reverse strand, counting down.
TTCGTGCATGTGTATGTGTGTATGTGTGTGTGTATGTGTATGTGTGTATTGATGTGTGCGTGTGTGAGTTTGGGAGATTGTTTGTATGTCTCTGTTTCAGTGTGTGCGTGCGTTAGAAAGAATCTGCGTTCCTCTGAGTATGTGTTTGTGCGTTAGAGTGAAGTACTGTTTGTGTGTTCCTGTTTGAATAAGTGTCTCTGCTTGTGTGCGTGGATGTGGGT
>NC_142954.1:18197607-18200107 GCF_046866305.1 Octopus bimaculoides | reverse complement strand
TGAAAGGCAAAGTCGACTACAGCAGAATTTGAACTCAAAACATGCAGACGGACGAAATGCCGCTAAGCATTTCGCCCGAAATACTAACAATTCTGTTTTCGATCTGCTAATAATAGCTTCAAATTTTACCACAAGGGCAGCAATTTGGGGGAGGGGAGGGGATGAGTCGATTACATCGACCCCAGTGTTCAATTGGTACTTATTTTATCGACCCCGAAAGGATGAAGGGTAAAGTCGACCTCGGCGGAATTTGAACACAGAACGTAGCGACGGGCGAAATAGCGCTAACGATTCCGCCAGCTTACCACCTTCAATCTGCTAATAATAATTATTTCTACTCTGGGCATAAAGGCCCTGAAAATTTTGGCGGGGAAAAGAGGGATAGTCGATTACATCGACCCCAGAGCGTAACTGGTACTTATTTCATCGAAATCTGAAATGTAAAGCGACCTCGGTGGAATTTGAAAAACTGTATTTTCTAAATCTGAGGGTGCACCATTGAATAGTGAGGGGGCAGTGTTGTCCATTGCACCACATTAAAGACAGGCATGCGTGCAAGTGGTTGAGCACTCCAAAATAAAAACAAAAAATAGTTCTCCGTCCGTTACGACGACGAGGGTTCCAGTTGACCCGATCAACGGAACAGCCTGCTCGTGAAATTAATGTGCAAGTGGCTGAGCACGCCACACACAGGTGTACCCTTAACGTAGTTCCCAGGGAGATTCAGCATGACACAATGTAACAAGGCTGGCCCCTTTGAATTACAGGTTCAACACTCATTGTTGCCGGCTGAATGGTCTGGAACGAGGTGAAATAAAGTGTCTTGCTCAAGGACACAATACGTCGCCGAGAATCGAACTTGGGACCTTGCGATCGTGAGTCGAATATCGAGACCACGAAGCCACGTCCCTCACAGATATTCACAACACGAATAACCAAAATAGCAATAACCACAGCAACAACAACGATAAGAATAAAACAGGAAATATTCTTTTCTGCTCTAGGCACAAGAGCCCGAAATTTCGGAGGAGGGTCCAGTCGATTAGATCGACTCCAGTATACAACTGGTACTTAATTTATCGACCCCGAAAGGATGAAAGGCAAAGTCGATCGCGGCGGAATTTGAACTCAGAACGTAAAGACAGACGAAATGCCGCTAAGCATTTCGCCCGGCGTGCTAACGATTCTGCCAGCTCACCCGCCTCATAAAGCAGGAAATATTACAACTATAAGCACAACCATAACAGCAACTGCAACAACAAAGCTAGAAGCAAATACAACAAATAAAAACATAAAAGAAATCAATAACGAAATTGATAAAAAGTCGGAAAACAAACAAAAGAAAAGTCAACGCAAGTCATTTTAGTAATAAATAATAAGAAAACAAAACGAAACAAGGAATCAGACATTGGCTATGGGTGGGTGGGAGTGAGGGATGGGGGAGAGGGGGGAAAGAAATGATGGAAGGAAGGAAGAAAGGAAGGAAGAAATAAAAGCAAGAAAAGGGAGAGAAAGAAGGAAAGGAAATGAAGGAAAAGGAGAAGAAGAGGGGAAGAAAAAAGAAGACGACGAGGATGGTGATGACGATGAGGGTGGAGGAGGAGGAGGAGGAGGAGAAGAAGAAAAAGAAGAAGAAGAAGAAGGAGAAGGAGAAGAAGGGAAGGAAGGATGGAAGGAAAGACAGAAAGAAAAAGAAACAAAGAAGGAAGGAAAGAAGGAAAAAAGAAAGAAAGAAATAACATGAAGGAGAAAGAGAAGAAGGAAAAAGAAAGGAAGACGACGATGACAATGACAATGATGATGACGATGATGATAAAGAAGAAGAAGAAAAAGAAGAAGAAGAAGAAGAAGAAGAAGAAGAAGAAGAAGAAGAAGAAGAAGAAGAAGTGATAGATGCTGGTGGAAGGTGAGTTTGATGTTTGTAGCGAGTGGAAAGGTGGGGAAGAGATGAAAGAAAAAGGAATCCATAGAAGAAGAAGTTGCCGTTGACTTACCTTGTAGAAATTGAAGACATCCACTGAAGAAGAACTGTTGTTATAGAAGCGACTGATGGAAGGATTCGGTTGAATAGCAGCGTCTGTGAGAAGTGATTGGTTCGTAATGTCAGACATGTTGGAGAGAGAAGAAGTTGGTGAACTGATGCTGTCAAAGAGCACAGGAGAAGAACTCATGTTCTCACTCTCTCTCTCCCTCTCTCTCATGTTCTCACTCTCTCTCTCTCTCTCACTCTCGCTCTCTCTCTCTCTCTCACTCTCGCATGCTCTCGCTCTCACTTTCTCTCTCTCTCTCATGCTCTCTCACTCTCTCATGCTCTCTCACTCTCTCATGCTCTCTCTCTCACTCTCTCATGCTCTCTCTCTCTCCCTCCCTCTCTCTCTCTCTCTCTCTCTCTCACCTTAAAAGGGTAATGTTGTCACGTAGGAGGTTAGTATTCATGTTGGCCCTTCTGGGGTTATCTTCTTCATAACCACTACTACTATTACTGTTGTTACTGCCACCA
>NC_142954.1:18120107-18192607 GCF_046866305.1 Octopus bimaculoides | reverse complement strand
ATACAAAATATAAAGAACTAATCACAGACCGGTTTCATTGTTAACTAATTACGTAATTGTCAGCAACTCTTCAGTATGATGGTCTTTTGCAGAACGATCATACTGAAGAGATGCAGACACTTATGTAAGTAATTACGTAATTAGTTAACAATGAAACCGGTCTGTGATTAGTTCTTTATATTTTGTATCTTTTCATTTGTCTTGCTCGCTTATGTTCTGATGTTTGCTGAATTTTCTTGAGAACAATCTTTTCTTAGTGGTCAGACCATAGGTGGTCTTCTTCTAGCAAAAGGGATGTCCACTTAGTGGTCATCCCTCTTATATGTATGTATGTATATATATATATATATATATATATATATATATATAAAATATATAGTTTTAGGGAAAATAACCAATTTTCAAGAACTCGTCGATGAAAATCCACTATCACATATAGAAAAATTAACAATTAAAAGCACAATAAATGAGTATAATATAAAGTAAAGTAAATATCATAAGATAAATATAATAAATAATTTATTATATTTATCTTATGATATTTACTTTACTTTATATTATACTCATTTATTGTGCTTTTAATTGTTAATTTTTCTATATGTGATAGTGGATTTTCATCGATGAGTTCTTGAAAATTGGTTATTTTCCCTAAAACTATATATATTTTATATATACTTTATCTATAAGGCTCAATTTAATTTTAATTTTTTATAAATTGATTTTAATTGAGTTTTTTACCTGTAATTTTGGATTTTGTCCCTAATATTATTATTATTATATATATATATATATAATGGGCATTACTACAGAAAAAATAATAATGCCACACGCTGGACATATAATATAAACGAATAATTATATTCTTGGGAATAGAAATTTCCCTTATGAATTTTTTTACACTCTGGCTTCTTGATAAAATTCTTGTAAAAGAGTTTTATCCCCTTTTGAATTTATATATATATATATATATATATATATATATATATATATATATATATATATATATATATATATATATATATGCGTGGCACCTTGGGCAAATGTCTTCTACTGTAGCCTCGGGTTGGTCTAAGCCTTGTGAGTGGATTTGGTAGACGGAAACTGAAAGAAGCCCTTCGTATATATATATATATGTGTGTGTGTGTCTGTGTTTGTCCCCCCACCATTGCTTGCCAACCGATGTTTATGTCTTATTAGTATAGCGGTTCAGCAAAAGAGAACGATAGAATAAGTATTAGGCTTACAAAAAATAAGTGCTGGAGTCGATTCATTCGACTAAAACGCGGTGCTCCAGCATGACCGCAGTCAAATGACAGAAACAAGTAAAAGAATAAAAGAACATACATACATACATACATACGTACGTACGTACGCACGCACGCACATACATACATACACACACACTACGCACGCGCGCATAACTGTAACAGCATCAACAACAACAACAAAACTACGAGTCGCTGCTAATGATGTTTATTGGTTTTTCACGTTGCTGGTTTTACCAAACATTTGATCGAGAAAACACTGGCATTTTCCCGGTAATTCTTGACAGACTGGATAAACTGAGAGGAGCAACAATGCTGCCATGTTGCTCTGTATTATCTTCAAGAAGGCAACAGTCGAAATATCTACGTAACTTCGTGGTTAAGTATTTCGCCAATTCGTTCAAGAATCGTAAGACTAATGTTAACGTAACGGCCAGCCAAAATATTGCTATGACGTTGTCAACGATATTTGTAATTTTACCTAAACTCACACAAGAAGGATTGTCTGCCACAATAAACGGAAGATACTGCTGTTCGAGACGCTGCTCGTTCAGTGGCTCTTGTTGGTTTTCATCTTCATCGAGAAGTTTTACGTTTGATAAAGGTAAACCGGAATTGGTTTCAGGAAACAAAGGTAGATTAGGCTTCTGGAGACTGAAGCAACAACCAAACGGACTTAATATACGCAAATATCGTAATGCCGTCAGTAAGAAAAACGGTAACATGCAAGATACGAAATACAACATGTCGTCCGTTAAATTCAGACGGATTTTTCTTACGTGTCTTCTGGGGTTGCCATCATTCCTTCTTCTTCTCGCCATTCTTCCGATTCCCCAGCGTCTTCTAATCTCTCCATCCCCTCCTCCTCTTCGTCCGTCTCTTCCGGCTGTTCTTCTCTCTTCCCTCACACCCCCTTCGTCGTCCGGTCCGGCCAGTCTTTCTCCTCTCGCTGTTACTGCTCTTTCTTGGCTTTCAGAATCATCGTCATCATCATCATCATCATTATTATTAATTTCATGGTCACCGTCGTCGTCGTCGTCGTCGTCGTCGTCGCCGCCGCCGCCGCCATTGTAATGACCGTCGTCGTCGTCGTCGTCGTCGTCGTCGTCGTCGTCGTCGTCCCCGCCGTCGTCATGGTGATTGTCATCGTCATTGCTTACACTTCTCTCTTCTACTACGTCACCTTCGCCCCATCGCTTGTACGGTGATGTGGCCGCTGTGTCAGTGTTGTGGTCTTCATTTAGAAAGTCAAACATTCTGAAAGGGTTGTAGAAGGCGAAAGTCCAAGCGTTTGGCACTGGATCGGCCATATTTCAGTTTTGCCGAAATCGTAGGAAACAGAAACAGCGAAGAGGAAGGAACATGGTTGGAGATGGGTAAGAGGTGCAAGGTAGAAGGAGGAGGAATGGAGAGGGGGGAGGAGAAGGAGGAGGAAGGGAGGAGGAGAAAGAAAGAAAGAAAGAAAGAAAGAAAGAAAAGGACGATGAAGGATATGGGAAAAGAATAAAAAGAAAGACGAGAAAGAAAGAAAGAAGAAGAAAAAGAAGAAGAAGAAGAAAAAGAAAAAGAAGAAGAAAAAGAAGAAGAAGAAGAAAGAAAGAAAGAAACAAAGAAACAAACAAACAAACAAACAAACAAACAAACAATGAATGAATGAAACAAACAAACAAAGAAAAGAAAGACAGAAACAAACAAACAAACAAAGAAACAAAAAAAACAAAGTGGAGGAGGAGGTGGAGGAGGAGGTGGAAGAAGAGGAATAAAATATACAACAATGAACAAAAAAATAAAATAAATAAAAAGAGTTAAATAAAAGTAAAACAAATTCGAAACACAAAATAGAATAAATAAATTTGTAATAAGAAAGAAAAAAATGCAAAAAATGAACAAAAAAGAAAGAAAAAAAGTAAGGATGAATTGTTGTTGTTGATTTTGTTGTTGATGTTGTTTATGATGTCATTGTGACGTCATGTATGAAGTGTGCGAGTATACGTTGGTGGATTGACAAACACCGACAACAACAACAACAACATCACGAGCACTGACGACCGGGCAACCATCGCCACCCGGTCCGCCCGGTCCACCCGGTCCACCCGGTCCACCCGGTCCACCGCTCGTCATCGCTGTCGTTTATCATTGTCTCTGCCGTTATCGTCATCGTCGTGGTCGTCGTTGTCATCACCACCAGCAGCACCACCACCACCAATAACAACACCAGTATCATCATCATCATCATCGTCGTTGTCTGCCAGTATCCTCTTCATCTCCATCCGGAGAGCAATTGCGCTAACCAAAGGGTACCTTTTTTGGTTTTAGTTTTTTGTCCCTACGTTTCTAAGACAATCTTTTTCTTCTTCTTTTTCTTCTTCTGCTTCTTCTTTCTCTTCTTTTTCCTCTTCTTCTTCCTCCTCTTCTGCTTCTTCTTCTTTCTCTTCTTTTTCCTCTTCTTCTTTCTCTTCTCCTTCTCCTTCTTCTTTCTCTTCTTCTTCCTCTTATTCTTCCTCCTCTTCTGCTTCTTCTTTCTCCTCTTCTTCTTCTTCCTCTTCTGCTTCTTCTTCTTTCTCTTCTTTTTCCTCTTTCTCTTCTTCTCCTTCCTCTTCTTCTTTCTCTCCTTCCTCTTCTGCTTCTTCTATCTCTTCTTTTTGTTCTTCTTTCTCTTCTTCTTCCTCTTCTTCTTTCTCTCCTTCCTCTTCTGCTTCTTCTATCTCCTCTTTTTGTTCTTCTTCCTCTTCTTTCTCTCCTTCCTCTTCTGCTTCTTCTATCTCTTCTTTTTGTTCTTCTTTCTCTTCTTCCTCTTCCTCTTCTTCTTTCTCTCCTTCCTCTTCTGCTTCTTCTATCTCTTCTTTTTGTTCCTCTTCCTCTTCCTCTTCTTCGTCTTTACTTCTTCCTCTTTCTCTTCTTCCCCTTTTCTTTCCCTCCTCTTCTTCTTTTCTTCCTTTTCCTCTTCTTTTTCTTCTTCTTTCTCTTTTTCTTCTTCTTTCTCTTTTTCTTCTTCCTTTTCCTTCCCCTTCTGCCTCATCTTCTTTTCCTTCCTATGTATGTATGTATGTATGTATGTATGCGTGTATGTATGCATGCATGCATGTATGTCTCATCTATTTTTTTAATTATTATAAATCTTCCACTAAGAAGGGGGCCGGTTTCCAACAAAGATACAAGGCTCCATCTTTGGGATGTAGTTAACACAGACAAATTCACATTTGTAACTTGAGAAAAGTCTTGCATATTTTTACTGTTCCACTCACAGATTGCACTTGTAATGTACGAATTAGCCGGTCGATTTCTCTTTCCGAAAATCCCGGTTTATCCAGATTTTCCTTTAAGCATTTACTAACAAAACCTAGTGCTCCAATTATTATTGGTATGAATATGAATTCATAGTCTGGACATAGAAGCTGGAGTTTTCGAAGCAGTTGTCCATTGATATCCAGTTTTTCTTTGATTCTCAAAGAAATATTTATATCTGCAGAGCAGCTGACCTCTATGATGGTACATATCTTTGCCCCTCTGTCCCAAACAAAGATATCCAGCTTGTTATGTCTACATTTCAGAGAAGTTATGAGTATGTATGTATGTATGTTTCTGCCGGAGCCTCTTTCCATTCACAAACCAAGGCTGCGATTTAAGGAGTGTGTCAAGTCCTCATTAAAGGCCTTTGATATGCAGGACACTGACTGGGAGAACAATGCCTGTCATCGTCACGGATGGAGGAAGCAGGTTAAGGAGGGGATCGACACTTTTGAGAGAGCACGTATCCAGCATGAAGAACTTAAGCGAGCTGCGCGAAAGCGCACGGCTCATATAGTGAATGGGGAAAGCTTAATCTGCAATGTTTGCAGTCGTGTATGCTTGTCAAGAGCAGGGCTCATTAGCCACCAACGGAGCCGCAAATGCAAAATATAAGTTAGTCCTAGAGCGCACAATGTTCCTGAAGGTCAGCAATGGTCTTCCTCGGTCACGAGTGGACGGCAATCATGTATGTATGTATGTATGTATGTATCCTTTCAGGGTCGATAAAATAAGTACCAGTTGAATACTTGGGTTCATTTACTTAATCTATCTCCTTCCCCGAATTTGCTGGCCCTGCGCCAAAAGTTAAAACCGTTGTTATTGGACAATATTTTCTGGTTATAACTAAGGTACTTGTGTAATATTTTGTAATGTACGGCTAGATTGCTTTAAATATTACATGCTTTGGATTAGGTTGGGTTTCCTATGTCCAGTCCACTGCAGAACGAAGAACACAGCAAATTCTCTCCACCAACGACGGTCGGATGTGAAGGCCGCGGATTTGAGCTTGATATCATACTGGCATGATGAGCCTTCTCTACCACACTGGTTCGACAATATTTGGCAGATGGAAGGCAGCGAGCTAGCAGAAACGTTAGCACGCCGGGCGAAATGCTTAGCGGTATTTCGTCTGTCGTTACGTTCTGGGTTCAAATTCCGCCAAGGTCAACTTTGCCTTTCATCCTTTCGGGATGTTGCCTTAAGTACCAGTTCCGTTCTGCGACCGATCTAATCGACTAGCCCCCCTCCCAAAAAATTTCGAGCCTTGTGCTTAGAGTAGAAAAGAATATTTCCAAGCTATAAGCGAGCTGGCAGAATCGCAGGCACGCCGGGAAAAATGTTTAGCGACAATTCGTCCGTCTTTAGTCTCTGAGTTCAAATACAGCCGAGGTCGACTTCGCCTTTTATCCTTTCGGGGTCGATAAAATAAGTACCAGTTGGATACAGGGATCGATGTAATCGACTTACCCCTCCCCTGGAATTGCTGGCCTTGTGCCAAAATTTGAAATCAATTTTTCGAAGCTATGAGATAATACTTGATTAATTCAAAATAAATATTACATAGACAGAGTAATCTGAATGTGAAAATGTTAATCACAAGTAAACCGAAACTTCGAAGTTACTGTGAATCTTTTCCTTCTAAAAATGGTGTGTGTGTGTGTGTGCGGGGGGGGGGGGGCTTTCGGGCGCGTGTGTGTATGTGTCGATGTTTCGTATTACGCATGACCATCACGTTTTTCACGTTTTCTCTATCGTGACAAGCTAGTTCAAATAGAAGCTAGTCTTGTCTTTTACGGTTTAAAAATCGTTCTTTTTTCCCCTCCACTTTCCCATTCTCAGACGCAGAGACCAATTTTCGGTTCGGACTTTTTAAAACAAACAACAACAACAAAGGAAACAGAAAAAAATTGTTTATGTAACTTCCTTTTCGTTTTCGGATATATTGAAATAGCGAAAACAAAAATGTAATGTCATATTATTATTATTATTATTATTATTCTCGTCACAAAAACATATAACAATAATAATTATAATAATAATAATAAGTGAGAAATTTTTGATTCATAAAAAAAGAAAAAAAAATCGGAAAAAGGGAACCATTCCAATTTTTTTCTAAACAGAAAGGGAGAAAAAAGGAAAGAAAAGAAGGAAAGAAATGGCTGAGGTCGCTGAAAACGAATCAAAGAACGAAGATGCCAGGATTAACAGCGGAAGCGAAATACAAAACCAAACAGCGAACAGCTTTTATGGACGTTTTCTACAAATATTTAAATTAAAACTTCCAACGCTTTGTTGTAGCACCATGATAATGTTTCTTTCAATACTTGTCGTTATGTCGGCGGTAAGAATCTTTTCGTTTTTAAAAATGCATGCCTGCGAAGTATTCTTCAAACCATCAAATCTGATACACTACATAAAAGATGGCAATTCCCCGCCAAGTATAATGAAGAAAGCGGTTTCTTGTTTAAACGTGACTCAATACTCGAAGACCTTCGATGCAATACTGTTCTCTGGTTGGCTGGTTGCATTTAGTATCTTTTATTACAAATTTTCGAAACGTATAAATCAATGACAATTTTTTTTAACACACACACACACACAATATGAGATAATTTTAATAAATCAACAATCTATGTTGTACGGTATTTGATATACCTGTGTTTCTCTCTTATTCAAATGCATGCCAACTGCTAACCACTCTCTAAGCACACTACCCGAACCATAAATGTGATCTACACGTTTTTGTATAAATCTAAGTCCCTCGGCTACTGGAGTTAAGATTGGACAATCGCTATGTTGATAATGGGTACAGAACCAAAACATACGTCCGCAACTGTCCTCTTATCTCTAAACAACAACCAAGTCCTTCACCTTAACAGCAACCTAACTTTGGAGAGTTTTTTGTTCTTGAAATTATTTCCCTTCTGGTCTTGAGATCTGCTGTTCTTGAGATTATCTCCCCTGTTCTTTAACAGAATCTCGACTTTGGAGAATTTTTTGTTCTTGATTTTCATTTGAGAATTGACACATCTTCAAAAGGTGGAGATAATTTAAATAAATCAAAATCCTTGCCTGGACTCAGACTACATTCACGCATCCATCGCAAATATTCTTTTATTTTGAAAGTTTCTTTCTTTGTCTTACATTTTTATATTATTATTCTTTGCTTTTAAACTCTCTCCTTCAAACACTCATACATCGAAATCAACGAGTGACCATCATTTGCGCATACAAATGTGTGTGTGTGTGTGTGTGTGTGTGTGTGTGAATGTTTATTTTTATGTCAAGTCGGTGATCTTTCGATACCAGTACGAAATATCGGCCTTTTCCGTAAAAAGTGTTGGAGGGAAAGAGGGAAACGATTTTAGGAGAATACACATTTATTAAACTTTTATAAAATGGTTGACAGTGACTTAGAAGTTTCGGCTGACTTGCCTTCATCAATCTCACACCGGCACACATACACATATATATATATGTGCCTGTGAAATCTTGTATCCCGGCTGTAAGGCCTTATTTCCATACACGCCAGCTTAATTTAATTCGTCCTTAGTCGAAAGACACCTGTTGTTATATCCCATTATTATTCCTACTGTATTTGTGTAACATTGTTCGTTTTTTTCCGTCCTTGTTTTTGTATACATTCGCTGCTTTCTTCCAAGGAATCTAATGCTCTTAGTTTTTCCTTGGGGCTGGCCAGATTGGAGCAATATCGAGAATAACCAGCCGAAATTGCAAAGATAATCTGGATCTCGACTGAGGAAAGAAAATTCCGAATGACCTGTCCTTGTTTTCTTTGTATCGTCTATCTGCATGTTTTGTTGTCCTTTTCTTGTATCACCTAACTGTCTGGATGTTTTGTGCTCTTGTCCCATTCTGTATTATATATAATACAGAATGGGACAAGAGCACAAAACATCCAGACAGTTAGGTGATACAAGAAAAGGACAACAAAACATGCAGATAGACGATATTATATATATATATTGCACACAAATATATAGGTGCTACTTTGGCATGTGATCTACAAATTAAAGGGCGATTACTTTAGTTTACTTAATTCTATTACTACTTTAGTGTGTGGTCTACGCCAGTGCTCCACAACCAGTATGCCACGTAACACTGGTGTGTTATGAGATGCCACTAGGTACACTGCAGTGTAACCTGAAAATGATTTTTTCCCCTATACTTTTAGTTATATTTTGTAGTTCTGGTGTGCTGCCAAATTTTGAAAAGAATACAAGGGTACCACAAGTGAAAAACGGTTGCAGAGCACTGATCTACACGCTTATTTCAAATGTTTTTATTGCTTATTTTTGGTGTCTTATTATTTACTAAAGATTTTTATAATGTGATTAGCAACAAGACAAAAACAGTTGCATTTTGACAAAGAAATGGTTCTTTTAGATGATGAAGAAACTGTTGAACCATGTCAGCGTTGTGGTGGAGAAACAAAAAATGCTTAAAGAAAAGGAGAAAATGGTGAAGTTTTGCCAACTTTACATTGCAAAACTTGTGGCTGATAAACTTATCAGTCTATTCATACCAGAAATGTTTTTTCCTGTTATACTGATCTAAATAACAAAATCCATTGCGATCTTTCTTTTTTTACTCTTTACTCTTTTACTTGTTTCAGTCATTTGACTGCGGCCATGTTGGAGCACCGCCTTTAGTCGAGCAAATCGACCCCAGGATTTATTCTTTGTAAGCCTAGTACTTATTTTATCGGTCTCTTTTTGCCAAACTGCTAAGTTACGGGGACGTAAACACACCAGCATCAGTTGTCAAGCGATATTGGGGGGACAAACACAGACACACAAACACACATATATATATACATATATACGACGGGCTTCTTTCAGTTTCCGTCTACCAAATCCACTCACAAGGCTTTGGTCGGCCCGAGGTTATAGTAGAAGACACTTGCCCAAGGTGCCACGCATTGGGACTGAACCCAGAACCATGTGGTTGGTAAGCAAGCTACTCAACACACAACCACTCCTGCACTCTGTCAAATTTTAGAATTAATGTTTTGTCATATTCAAGATGTCTCTTATAACAAAGTGCATCAGTTAACTGATTGAATTACTGAATCAATATGTAACTGGTTCAACATCTGTTGGGAAATTTGTTTCCGTTAATAAATTGTTTCCTTTAACAATCGCGGAACTCTAAAGCAAGAATTTGTCAGAAGTCCTCCAGGAAAGTGAAACGACCCGTGTTGCATGACAAAAACAGTGAAGTTTGGGGATAAGAGTCTGATGCTTTGGGGATACATAAAAAATGATGGTTCAAAAAAGTTGGTTAAAACTGACAGTAACTTGAATAGTGCCAAATACATCCAGTTGCTGAAAGACAATATGATTACCAGACTTGGATGAAGGTGAGATTTTTCAGCATGATGGAGCTCCATGCCACAGATTATGTGCAACACGACAGAGTGTGGCTGATGAAGGTGTTACCGTATTGAAAGATTGGCCAGCTCAGAGCCCTGACTTAAATATCATCGAGCAAATGTGGGCAGAACTAAAGAGAGGAGTTCATCAGAAGAATTCACACAATCCTGAAGAGATGTAGGAGCTCAGCCACAGAGAATGGCATCTCATACCTGTGAAGATGGTGAAGGATTTGTACGTATCTCTTCCCAGGTGCATTGAAGTAATTATTCAAGCTAAGGGGAGCCACACAAAACATTAACAATATACAGTAACTTCTTGAAATGAACATTATGTAATAAATTTTCATTATAGACATTTTCCTGTTTTAAAATACTGTATCTTGATTGGTTTATGTGAGGTAGCTGAAAACTTTTGCCTGGCCATTTTTGGTGGTCGTCTTACACCTTCCCCTCTCATTCAGAACTCCAACTACAAACTATAATAATTAGGTATGAAAATGACTCCAACAGGGCGTAAAAAACACAATGTGAAACATCCAGTTATAAGTTGGCAATTAGTAGAAATTTACAATAGTTTAAAGTGGCCAAAGACTTTTGCATGGTATTGTATATATATCTATATATTGAACACGCACACACACACACACATAATACAAGAATTTCTGAAAAACTAAGAAAGCTAACAACAATAAAATTTTCGTCTTCTCTGATTCTGTGAGAATTCTCTGATTTTCGTCTTCTCTGATTTTGTGAGAATTCTTTCTTGTTTTTTCATTTGTATATTTTTTTAGTAGTAGGGCAGAACAATTCCAAAGATCCAATTTTGAACAGTACCTCATTAAAAGACAAAAATTCCTTTTTCCGACCCCCTCCCCTCCTTTGCTTTTTCTACCCCTACTATAAGGGTTTCTGTTCTTTGGAACTAGATGGGTTTACACCATCTCTACTCTATTCAAACATTCCTCCATTTATTTAACATAGCATTTAATTCTTCAATTTTTTTCTTATAATATCACACCTTAAACGGGATTCGCTTTTGGCAGAGTTTGTAAGAGCTGCCTATCAAAGCGCCAGTCCCCAAGAAAAAGGATGTCATTCTCAAAATATACAATCATGTTGTTGAAATCTCAAAGTTGCAAGATGATAAAGGGATAATCCAAAACAATGTGAATAAATAAGGATTACATTTGACAGTAATTAAGATGCTAAAAGGGGTAAGGAATAATAATAATAAAATTAATAATGAAAATAACAGTGATATATTTTATTTATCTCTTTTTTCTATACACAAACTTAACTTTTTAGTATGTTCCAGGTTGAATCTTCTGCCAGAGATGGTAAGTGTGGACCGAGTAGTGCTATACCTGTAGGTTTAGCAGCAGAACGGAGTAGATATCTGTTATGCAAAGAAACACAAAAGAAAACAAAAAAATTAACAAATTGAAAAGTAAATAAAATAGCAGCAATTTCTATTATTGAAATAGAAAAAAATACAACAAAAATATTTTTATCAAAGCCACGTAAGTGAATGTCGTAGATGGAAACTGAAAGAAGCCCATTGTGTGTGTGTGTGTGTGTGTGTGTGTGTGTGTGTGTGTGTGTGTGTGTGTGTGTGTGTGTGTGTGTGTGCTTGTTTATGTCTCCTTGTCTTGACATTGTATGATGGTTGTAAATGAGTGTCACTGTTATACAAGTAGTGTCATTCATTTCCAGTATTCAGCAAAAACATGTCTGGCCATGGGGTAATATTGCCTTGCTTGAAAGCATCAGAGTGTTGGTAACAGGAAGAGCTTCTACCCATAAGAAAATCTGCCTCAATAAATTTCACAGGACCAACAAATGCATTGAAAAGAGGACATTAAAATGACAACGTTGATGATATAGAAAATATATCAAAGTGTAGTATATAATCGCATTTGAACCAAATTCGATGACTGGCACCCGTGCCAGTGGAGCGCTAACAGCACCGTTTGAGCATGATCATTGCCAGAGCAGCAGCTTGGCTTCTGTGCCAGTGGCACGTAAATAGCACCATTTAAGCGTCTTGAGTGTACAAGTCAACCTAGCATTTTTTTGGTAGTAAATTTTGGTTCTGAAAATTTTGACTTAATATGAGCGTGGCCGTTGCCAGTACCGCCGGACTGGCCTTCGTGCTGGTGGCACATAAAAGCATCCACTACACACTCGGATTGGTTGGTGTTAGGAAGGGCATCCAGCTGTAGAAACTCTGCCAGATCAGATTGGAGTCTGGTGCAGCCGTCTGGCTTCACCAGTCCTCAGTCAAATCGTCCAACCCATGCTAGCATGGAAAGCAGATATTAAACGATGATGATGATGATGCTGATGTAAGAAAATATGGTAGCTTTGCATCATTAGTTTTGGTTCAACCAAGTGTGATCTGGAGGTTAAACAGAAGCAACAACAGGTGAAATTACAGGTGGAAAATGTATGAAACATGTACTCACTTGTTAGCGACCTGAACTAAATCTTCTTTGGTGGTTGCGAATATTCGATCTCTTTTTACCTGACGTAATGCATCAGTTATATCATGAAGGAAATACGTGAGTCCTTTGGAACTGGGTGGAACTGGTTTATCAATCTACAAACAGAACAAAAAAGTACATTATTATTACTGCTGAGAATTCATTGCAGATGGGTAGGACAGGTTGTTCAAATGAAAAATGACCGTAGGAGTGGCTGTGTGGTAAGTAGCTTGCTTACCAACCACATGGTTCCAGGTTCAGTCCCACTGCGTGGCACCTTGGGCAAGTGTCTTCTACTATAGCCTTTGGCCAACCAAAGCCTTGTGAGTGGATTTGGTAGACGGAAACTGAAAGAAGCCCGTCGTATATATGTGTGTGTGTGTGTGTGTGTGTGTGTATGTTTGTATGTCTGTGTTTGTCCCCCTAGTATTTCTTGACAACTGATGCTGGTGTGTTTACGTCTCTGTAACTCGACTGAAGGCAGTGCCCCAGCATGGCCACAGTCAAATGACTGAAACAAGTAAAAGAGTAAAAGAGTTATTATTATTATTATTATTATTATTATTATTGTAGACGTCCACACAGTGTACAATATTGTGAGGTTGTTGATTGAAGATATTGTGTCTACTGGGGGTTTGTACTGTTTGTCAAGTCACAAGGACCTCAGACAAACAGTATTTTACCCAATATGCATGCAGTTCCAAGAAATGCTGACTTTTGCAATACATCTAGATTGTAGGGTATTTCTAAGGTTTTCAGATGTTTTTTTCAGATTCAGTGGTATTGAACGCAATGCCCCAATGACAATAGAGATAACCTTTATGTTTGACTCGTGTAGCTGCCACATCTTAGCAATCTCAGGTCTCAGGTTTCCGTTTTTATCAACTTTTTCTCTTTCTTTCATGATGATATGTTGATCTCCTGGTGCTGCCACATCCATTATTAGGCACTCTTGTTTGTCCCTCTTGAAGGTTACTATATCTGGCCTCTGGTGCTCTAACACCTTGTCTGTCTGGAAGTCAAAGTCCCAGAGGTATTTTGCCTTTCCCTTTTCATCCATTACCTTTTCTGGTGTATGTTGCTACCAAGCACACGTAACCTCATATCCATGCTTATGGCATAGTAGCCAGTGGAGGTTTTGGGCTACTTTGTCATGTCTACACTTGTACTCTTTCTGCACAAGACCATGCAACCTCGTGTGGCCCCCTGGCCGTACCAGTTCCAGTCAAGCCATCCGGCCCATGCCAGCAGGGAAAATGGATGATAAATATTGATCATGATGGTGATGATCATACACACACATACACAAGCTCCTTTCAGTTTCTGTCTACCAAATCTACCCACAAAGCTTTGACTGACCCAAAGCTTTAGAAGAAGACACTTGTCCAAGGTGCGAAGCAATAGGACTGAACCCAGAACCATGTAGATGGGAAGCAAACTTCTTAACCACGCACCCATGGCTGTACATTTAACAATATTTCCATCTGTCTCACTCACAGCTGACCTGGGGCTAAACAGCAGCAGCAGCAACAGCAAGAGCAACAACAATTATAACAACCACAAGGCATCACTAACCTGTTGAAAGCAAGATAGTTTGGCTTCATTAACATGTTCATCTGTAAACTGACCACTCACGGCCCACTCTATGGCCCGGTCAAATACGTCCAACGTTTGTAAGGAGTTTGGGTCGCTGAAACAGAAAGGAGAACATTATATTAGGGGTGGGGATTCTCGATAGGCGGGTAGGTGGGTAGGTAGGAAGGAAGGAAGGGAGGAAGGAAGGAAGGAAAATAGGAAGGAAGGAAGGAAGGAAGGAAGGAAGGAAGGGAGGGAGGAAAGAAGGAAGGGAGGGAGGAAGGGGTGAGGAGGAGGAAGGGGAGGAGGGGGGAGAGGAGGAGAAGAGGAGAGAGGAGGAGGAGAAGAGGAGGGAAGAGGAGAGAAAGAGGAGGGGAGAGGTGGGGGACAAATAAGGGAAATTAATTTTGAATGGAAGATAGTGACAGTAGGGAGATGATGGTGGTGATGGTGGGGGTGATGGTACTGTCATAGTAGTGTCATAGTGAAGGCTCGTGGCTTAGTGGTTAGGGCATGCGGCTCACGATCGTAAGGTCGTGAGTTCAATTCCCAGCAGCGCGTTGCGTCCTTGAGCAAGACACTTTACTTCACGTTGCTTCAGTCCACTTAGCTGTCATAAATGAGTAGGACCTGTATTTCAAGGGGTTAGCCTTGTCACGCTCTGTGTCATGCTGAGTCTCCCTGAGAACTATGTTAAGGGTACGTGTGTCTGTGGAGTACTCAGTCACTTGTACGTTAATTTCACAAGCAGGCTGCTCCATTGGATCAAGTGGTACATTCGTCTTCATAATTGATGAAGTGCTAATAATGGGAGGGGGGGGGCGGTTCATAACGGTGGAGTTGGTGGTAGTGGTTATTGGTGGTGGTGGTGGTGGAACTTGTAGTAATGATAAAATGGTAATGATAGTAGTAGTGGTAGCAGTGATGATGATGACAATGATGCTGATGACAGTAATAAAGATGATGATGATGATGGAGGAGGTGGTGATGGTGACAATGGTTATGATGCTAATGTTGATGGCAGTGATGATGATGATGATGATGTTGATTAGAATAAAACCTCACCGATATGAAAAGAAGTTGAAAGTGCTGTCACCGTTTAAGGCGCCGCTTCCATAGGCTCCACCTTTCTCTCTACAAAAGGAATCAAAACAGCAAATGTACATATATATATATATATATATATATATATATATATAGTGAGTTCAAAAACGAAAAACAACAAAAACAACAACAAAAAACAACAACGCGAGGACGTGATACAGATATTGTGTTACTGGACGCTCAGGAAAGGAAAGAAAGAGAATTTGACGTTTCGAGCGGAGCTCTTCGTCGGAAACAAGGGAAAGTCCAAAGAAGGGAAAAACGGAGGAAGAAAAAAATCGCCAACGATATCCACGAGGTTACATTGTGGAATGACCGGAAGGAAAAGGGTGGAGGAAAAGTTCTTTCTAAGACAGGAGAGTGCAAGAGAGGGAGGTAAGTATGTGTGCGTGTGCGCGGGTCCGTGTGTATGTGTGTGTGTGTGTGTGTGTGTTGCTTGTTTATATATATATATATATATATATATATATATATATATATACACACATTTATCTCTTACATGTGCATGTGTGTGTGTACACACACATGCAAAATGAAATATTTTACAAACCTGATTTCTCTGTGTAAAAATTTGGATGAGAGGAGTTTGGCAAGGATGGTTAGTCTATAAATAAAGAAAACAAAAAAATATTGTTGAATACAAACATGATATTAAAAACACATATTTTAATTATATATTTTACAGTTTTTCAGTTCTCTTCAATGGTTTTATAAAAGTCACTTAAACTGAGAACGTGACTTAATCTAAAGAAAGTGTTTTGAGCTTAAGAGAGCTTTTCAAGCTGAATGTGAGATTATCTGAGAAAATGATTTGAGCTGAGAAAGTGATTTGAGCTGAGATAATAATTTCAGATGAGAAAGTGATCTGAGCTGAGAAAGTGTTTTGAATAAAGAAAATGGTTTGAGTTGAGAAAAGGATTTGAGCTGAGAAAGTACTTAAAATGATTTGAGCAAAGAAAGTACTTTGAGTACAGAAAATGATTTGAGCAGAGAAAGTGATTTGAATAAAGTGATTTGAGCTGAGAAAGTACTTTGAGTACAGAAAGTGATTTGAGCTGAGAAAGTACTCAGAGTACAGAAAATGATTTGAGCTGAGAAAGTACTCAGAGTACAGAAAATGATTTGAGCTGAGAAAGTGATTTGAATAAAGAAAATGATTTGAGCTGAGAAAGTACTTTGAATAAAGAAAATGATTTGAGCTGAGAAAGTACTTTGAGTACAGAAAATAATTTGAGCTGAGAAAGTACTCTGAGTACAGAAAATGATTTGAGCTGAGATTCAATAAAGAAAGTGATGGCAAGTGAGATCGAAACTGAACTAAATTTGATGACTGGCACCCATGCTAGTGGAGCGCTAACAGTACCATCCGAGCGGGATCACTGCCAGAGCAGTGGTCTCACTCCCGTGCCAGTGGCACGTAAAAAGCACCATTTGAGCGCGATCGTTTCCAGCTTCGCCTTACTGGCACTTGTGCCGGTGGCATGTGAACAAAACATTGGACTGACTCCTGTGCAGGTGGCACATAAGAAACACCTTTTTGAGCGTGGCCATTGCCAGTACCACTGAACCGGCCCTCATGCCGGTGGCACGTAAAAAGCACCCACTACACTCTCGCAGTGGTTGGCGTTAGGAAGGGCATCCAGCGGTAGAAACTCTGCCAGATCAGATTGGAGCCTGGTGTAGCCATCTGGTTCACCAGTCCTCAGTCAAATCGTCCAACCCATGATAGCATGGAAAGTGGACGTTAAACGATGATGATGATGATGATGATGAAATTGAATTTATTTTTGCTTCATCATGTATTTGTGGACAATAGAATCATTATAGATTTCTAAGATTTCTAAATGATTATAGATTCCTATGGGTTCAATCACTAGTTTAACTGTTTGAAATGAGAAAGCAGCTGACTGAAGTATAGAAGGAAAGAAGAAATGATGGAAGAAAAGAAAAAGAAGGAAAGAAAGGATGGAAAGAAGAGAAAAAGATTGAAGCAGCAGCAGCAGTGACGAATATACACAAGATAGAAAAAAGGGACAAAAGATGAAGAAAGAAAATAAAATGGAAGGAAGGAAGGAAGAAGGAAGGAAGAGAAAGAATACAGAAAGAGAAGGTGACAAAGAATGAAAAGAGAATGGAGGAAAGGAAAGAAGGAAGAAAAGAAAGAGGGAAGTAAGGAAAGAAGAAAGAGAAGTGACAAAGAATGCTGCAGAAGCAGTGGTAGCCGACAACCCCCACCTCATTCATCCCCCTCAACCCCTGCCTACCTTGAACTGTCAGGATGTGTGTATTGAACACTTGGCACCGACATGGAGACGTAATTTACTGTGAACGGCAACTCGACGTGGGTCCGTTTTTCATGCGGTTGGAATTTGGAATCCTGCGCGAAACAAAGAATGAAGATGTTAGGGAGACTAGGGAACCAACACGTAGATACTCAGAGTACTTACCGACCTTATTTGCTTGTGTGTAAGTCACATCCCTAACCCTAACCCTAACCCTAACCCTTTGGCATCCAAATTACTCTCTCAAATGTAATGCTTATTAATTCACATTGTTTTGGATTAACCATGGATTATCTTGAAGGTTCAAGATTCCAACAGTGTGATAGTTTATTATTAGAATGACATTTTAGAGTAGGTGTGAGAGGTCAGATCTGGCTGGTTTGAACATAAAACAAGTAGAATATTTGGGCTGGATATGGCCAGTTTAAATACTAAAGTGTTAAACAGTAGGATCTGATTTGAGGGAGATTTAGCTACCATTTCTAGCAGGCCACACGGTCATGTACAGACTTCCTTGTTTGGTTTATCAAACAGTAGGATTTGCTACTATTTCTAGCAAGCCATAGGGTCATGTACAGGTTTCCTTGTTTAGCATATGAAACGGTACGATTTGACTTGAAGGGGATTTAGCTACTGTTTCTAACAGACCTTAGGTTCATGTACAGGTTTCCTTAATGGAATGATGATGCATCTAAGTGTGATCCATTGCTGGGATTTAAGCAGAATATTCAGACTGTCCAACTCTGATTTAAAAAAAAAAATTTTAAAGTGGAACTTTTAGGATTTATGGGGTGAGGGAGAGGGCTTCTTGAAATTTTTAAAAAATGTTATTTTTTTGCATAATTATATAAATTCCTGAGTGTAGAACAAAAATTTACAAAAATTTTCTGAAAATCCCAAAAAGAGAAAAAAGTTTTGAAGGGTTAAAGCAGAACTCTGCCACTCGACCCCTGTTTTTGTTTTAAAGAAATACAGGAAGGAGAATGCAAATTATCTTAGACTTAACCTCGTTTATTGTGTAATTAATTGCATGTGACATTAAAGTAATAATTAGAATTAATTAAAAAGTGAGGAAAAGTTTTTTAAATTTTTATCAGCATTGAAAATGTTAACACTTAACTATTAATTGATATGGCAATATATGAAGGCTAGGAGATATGGAGATAGGGTGATAAGAGTGGTGGGAGGAAAGGGAAAGTGAAGAGAAGGGGGAATGGAGAGAGGGGGGAGAAACGGGGGAGGAAGTGGTGGGAAGAAAGGGGAAGTAAAGAGAGGGGAGTGAGAGGAACGGAGGAGAGGGGGAGTGAGTGGGGAGAGGGGGTGAGTGGGGGAGAGGAGGAGTGAGTGGGGAGAGGGGGAGAAAGAAAGAGAAGAAAGAGAGGGTAAAAAATAGAGGGGGAAGAGACCAATATACTTACATTGACAAGAACTCTTTCTGTAGAGAATTCCTGCGACAAAGGCTGCAAGAATGTGTCTAGTTTGTGAACGGTGGCTTCCATTGCTTCTTCGGTGGCATTCACAGAAACACTGGAGGTAAGAACAAGAAAATAACCCCAAAATTAAGGATATTAGATACTCAAACATCAAACTATGTAACACCATTTTTATTCTTATTTTTTGTTGTCTTTGGTCAGAAAGGGTCATTTCCTATTTGCTTCTATCTAGAAATCAAAGAAAATCACTATCATTTCCTTTCAAACCTTGCTTTTCTGACCTGGACATCAATATTTTGAAACTGACCTATTTTCCATTACATTTCACACAGATTCAGCGCTGACTTGCTGAAGCAGAAATATTGTTATTACACAGTGTAATCACCCACTAATAACTATATATATATATATATATATATATATATATATATATATATATAGACAGACAGACAGACAGATAGACAGATAGATAGATAGTTAGATAGATAGACAGATAGACAGACAGACAGATATGTAGATAGATAGATAGATAGATATAAGGATTAGATCGTTATTTAAAATACCGATCTTATCATGTAGCCAGCATGGGAATAAAAACCTCAAAGGTAATAATTATTATTAAAATTATAATTTAGGGTATCTAAGAGATACCACCATGCTGGAAATAGCAGTCAAACTTTGACTCTAAAATCACATACATATATATATATATATATGTATATATATATATATATATATATATATATATATATATATATATATATATATATATATACACATACATACATATACATACATACATATATATATATATATACACATACATACATATACATACATACATACATATATATATATATATATATATATATATATATATATATATATATATATATATATGTATATATATATATATATATATATATGGGAGAATATACAAATAATAACAACAGACGAGGACAGGTGGTGTAAATAACAAAAGTATATATTAGTATGACGCTCGGGAATACGGAAAGTCTTTGACGTTTCGAGCTACGCTCTTCAACAGAAAGAATACGGAGACAAGGAGAAAAACACGGAGAAAAAAAATTGAATAGTGTTCAGTCAACGGTCAATCATAATAATGGCCGATCATAACAATGGCTGACCGGAAGTTAGAAATTCTTATTTCAGGAGAGCTAAGAAAGGGGGAGATAACAAACGGTATATATATATAAGTTCAAAAAGACAACAAAGTGAGGACGTGATACGGATAGTGTTATTGGACGCTCCGGGAAAGGAAAGAGAGAGTATAAACCACCATAAAAATTACGATAAAGATACACACGACCAATGCAATGAATATATGAGAAATAGGTTTACCTTTGCTTTGAATACATCAGTAAGTAATGCATATTTCAATATCAATTGATTTCACACTTTGCATGACAAACATGCTTTGCAATCTTCAGATGAAAACCGCATTTAACATCTATTTCTAAAATATTTACTACGTTAGCTCGAGAAAGAGAGGGGGAGAGAATAAGAGAAGGAGAGAAGAGATAAAGAAAGGGAGCGCGAGAAACCTGTAATTAGCAGATGGATTCTAAAGACATGAAATGAAAAAGATGTCATTTCAATAGATTCAGATGAAAAAAAAAAAAAAATAATTACCGAACATTTTTGAAGTTTAAGACATGGCCAGCTATTTGCTCCAGCTTAGCCACAATTTCATCAACATTGTCAAGCTCAGCCAGCGTCTTCATCATGTTCACCTGTATTAAAGTACAGCAAAGGAGTACCATTAGTAGAAAAAGAAAAAAAAGAAAATGAGAAGCAAATGAGAGAAATTAAAGAAAGAAAAACCTAGAAAAAACATTACGCTAATAATGAACACACACACTGGTTCTATTTCACTTCCTTTATTATTAGTAATCAATTATTTAATCATTTAACCAATTAACAAATCACTTGTTTGATTAATTATTCAGTCAATCAATCAGCTAGATTAGTCCTTTCTTTGCCATTCATATTTAATCGCATTTGTGGTGGCATTATGGTGATGGTGGGAAAGGCTTCTGGCTACAGAATATCAGCCTCTACAAAATTCGTTCCCAACCCAAGGGGACATTAAAACAACAACGACAATGATGAGTCCAGGCACAGAACAAATACTATAAAGCAACCTACCTGCCGTCCTAAGAACTTGACCAGGGCTTGAGTGACATAACTAAAAATCAGGAATTTTTAGTCCTTAACCCTTTAGTATACAGACTACTCCATCGAATATAATTCTTATTTATTCCCATTGTTTTTAATTAATCATGTATTATCTTGTACCTTTGAGACTTCGATGAGGTGATTGTATACTTTTATAATGACAATGTAGGGTAGGTGTGAGAGGCTGGATCTGGTCAGTTGAACATAAAACTGGTAGAATATTTTGGCTGGATCTGGTTGGTGTAAATGCTAAAGAGATAAGTTCATTCAATGCTGTCTTCAGCTTTGTTTTGGTAACTAATGTGACGCCAACGGTACCAAACTGAAAGAAGCCTGTCGTATATATGAACGTATCTGTGCATCTGTGTTTGTCCCCCAACCAATGCGTGACAACTGGTGTTGGTGTGTTTATGTCCCCATAACCTAGTGGTTTGGCAAGACAGACTGACATAATAAGTACCAGGCTTAACTAAAAAAATAAGTACCAGCATCGATGAATTCAACTGAAAAATAAATTCCTGAAGGCGGTGCCCCAGCATGGCCACATTCTAATGATTGAAACAAGTTAAAGATAAAAGATAATCTGCCAGTTATGGTGACGAGGGTTCCAGCTGAATCAATCAGTGGAACAACCCGCTTGTGAAGTTAATGTGCAAGTGGCTGAGCCCTCCACAGATACCTGTACCCTTAACATGGTTCTCAGGGAGGTTTATTATGACACAGAGTGTGACAAGGCTGGCCCTTTGAATTACAGGTAGCACTCGTTTTTGCCAGGAGCAAACTTGAGGGCAGGAGCAAACTTGAGGGCAGGAGCAAACTTGAAATAAAAAAAATTTGACACTGTTGGTTACAACGAGGGTTCCAGTTGATCCGATCAACAGAACAGCCTGCTCATGAAATTAATGTGCAAGTGGTTGAGTACTCCACAGACATGTGTACCCTTAACGTGGTTCTCAAGGAGAATTATTATGACACAAAACGTCACAAGACTGGCCCTTTGAAATACAGGTACTGCTCACTCTTGCCAGCTAAGTGAACTGGAGCAATATGAAATAAAGTGTCTTGCTCAAGGACACAGTGCATGGCCGGGAATTGAACTCCTGGCATTATGATCATAAGCCAATTACCCTAACCACCGAGCTACATACCTTCACTAGTGACTATATAAGACAATTCTTGAACGACAGGCTCTGGCACACGTGGGGCAAATATTCTTCCTGCCTGTGCTGAGTAGTTTTAAAGTAAGGATCAGTCCATGCAGTTCAATCTTGCCCCTTAGATTTGGAGGTCAAACCATTGTGGGTCAACGGGCTAAGACAGCTGCATTGACCAACAAGCTGCAGGTTTTACATTGGAGTGACGACCTAGGTGAGTTGCTTAAAGAGGCTGCAGAGCTCCATCCACCCTGGTGTTGTTGGAAGGGCATCAAAAGGGGACGCCAGACATCATGAGGGGGCTCAACTCCCTGATTTACTATCAAGGGTGATTCTGCCAGCCTTTTCCCTTCCCAAGGCACTCACAAAGCATTGAGGATTTGTGCTCATTGTTTCTTCCATTATGTGCTAATTAACCTTTAGCTGGGACCTTAACAGGTGCTACTACACCTGGTCAGAATAGACTTAGGAGCTAATTAACCTTTAGCTAGGACCCTAACAAGTGCTACTACACCTGATCAGAGCAGACTTAGGAGCTAATTAACCTTTAGCTGGGACCCTAACAGGTGCTACTACACCTGGTCAGAGTAGACTTAGGAACAATAGTGGCTTAGGGGTGATTCCACACTCACTCTTCAAAACCAAGGCCCCACAAACAGATGCAGTCAAAAGTCACACACAGGACTAACAACTAACTTAGCTAAGCATGTAAAACAGATATGTGGACTGAGTGACTTACCTGAGTTACTCCTGAGAAAAGTTCCTTCCATTGGGCCGAAGGAGAAAGAGTTGAGGATGCCTGGCCCATGGCATACATGTGACCACTGTTAGGGAGACTGGAAGCCATGTCAGAGGCAATCATTCGAATCAGTGTCTTGAGTCGATCATTATCAGAGAAATTTGGTCTGGAGGAAGATAGAGAATGAGAAACTATTTGAGACTGTTCCTGGTTCTATGAAAGATATTTCCTGTTTTTAAAATCATCTAAATTTAAACCTTCCATTGAAATTTTATGTTAATTGATGTTCCAAACGTCATTTGAGGGGAGGGGACTCATCAATTACATCAACCCCAGTGTTTCACTGGTACTTAATTTATCGACCCTGAAAGGATGAAAGGCAGAGTCGACCTTGGCAGAATTTGAACTCAAAACGTAAAGACTGACAAACTGCCGGTAAGCATTTTGCTTGATGTGCTAATGATTCTGCCAGCTTGCTACCTCATAATAATAATAATAATGATAATAATAATAATCCTCTCTACTAAAGGCACAAGGCCGGAAATTTGAGGGGAGGGGACTCATCAATTACATCAACCCCAGTGTTTCACTGGTACTTAATTTATTGACCCTGAAAGGATGAAAGGCAGAGTCGACCTCAGCAGAATTTGAACTCAGA
Source organism: Octopus bimaculoides (assembly GCF_046866305.1). Lineage (NCBI taxonomy): Eukaryota > Metazoa > Mollusca > Cephalopoda > Octopoda > Octopodidae > Octopus > Octopus bimaculoides. The sequence goes on along the minus strand of NC_142954.1, from coordinate 18,169,026 downwards.
ACACGAAGACTGACAAACTGCCGCTAAGCATTTTGTTCGGTGTGCTAATGATTCTGCCAGCTCACCATCTTAAGCACCAGATTAATAATGACAGATATTTTACTAAATTCTTCACTACTTTCAAAATTAATTGCCACAACGGCAGTGTATTTCAACAGAACCTGTTCATTTATTAACTTGCCCAAAACAACTTCCTGGTTCTGTGACAAAAACTTTCCATTTTGAAGTGATCCAGATTAAAACTTGCCATCAAAATTTCATGTTAATTTATGTTCCAAACACTAAACGAAAAGTAACAACAATATATTACTCAATTCTTCGTTATTTTTTAAAATTAATTGAAACAAAGGTATTGTATTTCTACAGAAATATGGTAACAAAAGGGTTAAACCTTTTGTTACCAAGTTGCCCAAGGAAACCTTCTGGTTTTATGACACAAAATTCTCTGTTTTAAAATTATCTAAATTAAAACCTTTGATCAAAATTTCATGTTAATTCATGTTCCAAACACTAAATGAATAGTGACACAGTTATTTTACAAAATTCTTCATTATTTTCAAACTTAAACAAAGGCAGTGTATTTCTACAGAAATATGGTAATAAAAAAAGCTAACCCTTTTGATACCAGCCCACCTGAGAGTGACCCTGGCTTTGTGATAAAAAAAAAAACTTCCCATTTCAAAGTGATCGAGATTAAAACCTATCAGTTTCATGTTAATAAATGTTCAAATTTATGTTCCAAACACCAGATTAATAATGACAAAGACAATTTACTAAATCCATCATTATTTTCAAAATTAATCAAAACAAATTCAGTGTATTTCTACAGAAATATGGTAACAAAAAGGCTTAATTCTTTTAATATCAGTCTGTCCAAGACAGCCTCTAGTCTTATGATGCCAATATGTTGTTCTAAGGGTTTCATACACTTACCTGGAAATAACATTCTGCCAGAGATCTAACATTTTGTCAAAATTTCTTTCAAGGCTGTGAGAACTCAATCTTATACACTAAAAGAAAAAGGGCAAAAAAGAGAAAAGGTTGAAGGATTATTTCTTTATATCAAGTATAGTTGTGTGTTTGCAAAGTCTGCTCCCTAAACATGTGGTTCCAAGTTCAGTCCCACTGCATGGCACCTTGGGGCAATTAGCTTCTAATATAGCCCAGGACAACCAAAGCTTCGTAAGTGGATTTGGTAGGCCCCAACTGAAAGAAGTTTGCCATATATATATAGATGCAGGAGTGGTTGTGTGGTAAGTAGCTTGCTTACCAACCACATGGTCTCGGGTTCACTCCCACTGCGTGGCACCTTGGGCAAGTGTCTTCTACTATAGCCTCGGGCTGACCCATAGCCTTGTGAGTCGATTTGGTAGACAGAAACTGGAAGAAGCCCATCGTATATGTGTATATATATATATGTGTGTGAGCGTATGTATATGTTTGTGTGTCTGCTTGACAACCGATGCTGGTGTGTTTGCGTCCCCATAACTTAGCGGTTTGGCAAAAGAGACCGACAGAATAAGTACTAGGCTTACAAAGAATAAGCTCTGGGGTTGATTTGCTCGACTAAAGGCAGTGCTCCAGCATGGCCATAGTCAAATGACAAAAACAAGTAAAAGAGTATATATATATAAATAAAGATATAGTTGAAATTTACAGAAAAACAAAAGATAAAGACAGGTGTATAAACAACAAACATGTGTATTAATTTAACGCTCAAGAAGGTGAGAAAGTCTTTTACATTTCGAGCCTACGCTCTTCAACAGAAAAGAACACAACAAAATAAACAAAGAGAGAATAAGAAGACTTTTGGAGCTAGCAGTCAATCATATATATATAGATGATGATGATGATGATCTTTTCTCCCGCCATGCCTCTGTCTACCCCTCCATCCTCTCTCTCTCTCTTTCGTAGTTTTTCCTTAAGGTCTTCAGGTTCTGGCTATATATAAATGAGAAACCCATTCTAAATTATCTCGCTGACATACTACGACGAAATCTCAAGATGCAGATAAGATAGAGATTTTTTATTTATTTACGGCCTCAAACATCTCATAAATACCTTCGCGCTTTAGTTGCCCCCTATTATTTATCTTGTTTCTCTCCATGAAATTCAATTGAATTCAGTTGTTGTCTTAAATTCATGCTTATTCATTTTCTAAGCTTCCTAAATTCATGCTACGTTATATTCTAATCACCCAGAATTCATTGCTCTTTTAAAAATTACGATTTATGCATTGTTGTCTCTCAAATATTTAAAATCTACAATTAAGAGCCCTATCTACTCGCTGGCGGTAACCCGCCCTCCCACCCCCTCCACCGGAAGTTCATTCCTCTGTCATCCCACCCCCTCCACCGGAAGTTCATTCCTCTGTCATCCCACCCCCTCCACCGGAAGTTCATTTCTCTGTCATCCCACCCCCTCCACCGGAAGTTCATTCCTCTGTCATCCCACCCCCTCCACCGGAAGTTCATTCCTCTACCATCCTGTCAACCTCGGCTGTCTCCCGGAACCCATCTAGTGGCCTTGGCCATCCTCTCCCCTACCTTTGGGTAGCGCATTAAGGTTGAGAAATGTTTGCAGGTTGTAGGTACTGTTTTGCTTATGAATTCTTCCAATTGCAAGTTTTCTTTTCAGGTACACGACACTGCTTTTCCCCTTCCCAGGCTACAGGCCCACACCCCCAACACCCATACTGTTAGGATTGGCACTCTCAACGTCGGCACGCTGAAAGGTAGATCTGGTGAAATTGTTGAGATGCTTGAACGGAGATGCGTAGATATGTGCTGCATCCAGGAAGTAAGATGGAGAGGAGGTTCTGCAAGGTTCCTCACAGGCAAAGAACACAGGTACAAGATTTTCTGGGCAGGGAACACTGACGGGGTCGGGGGCGTAGGAATACTTCTAGCGGAGAAATGGGTGGATAAGGTAATCGAGGTCGTTAGAGTAAGTGACAGAGTACTTAAGATCAGACTAGTGCTTCATCATAGATTAGCTACTGTCATCTCAGCCTATGCACCTCAACCTGGGCTACCAGATGGTCTGAAAGACCAATTCTATGACACCCTCTTGCAAACTACCTCGTCGACGAGTGACAGGGACCTTCTCTTTGTGGCTGGAGACTTCAACGGTCATGTCGGACGTCGTGCTGGGGGCTTCCATGGCATACATGGAGGCTATGGCTTCGGTTCCCGCAACGAGGAGGGAACCAGACTGCTGGAGTTCTGTGATGCAACCAATCTTATGGTCTGCAATACCAACTTCAGGAAACCTGCCAGTCACCTAGTCACCTACCGCTCCGGCAGACACTCTAGCCAAATCGACTACATCCTCGCCAGAAATAGGGAAAGAGGGCGGCTTATAAATGCCAAAACCTACCCTGGCGAAGAATGTACCCCACAACATAGATTAGTAGTTAGCGACTTTGGGATCAAGGCAAAATGGGTGCCCAGAATTAGACAGGCTTGGAGAAGAAGGGTGTGGAAGCTTAAAGACCCTGCAAACGGACAGAGACTTAGAGACAAGTTACTTGAAGCATTTAACGAAATAGAAGGGGATATAGCATCATACAACGTGGAAGACAATTGGAGATTTCTGCGGGACAACCTGTTGAAAGCCACCGACCAGATTTGTGGGTGGTGTAAGGTCCCCTCCCAACCCAGAGTAACGTGGTGGTGGAACAAGGAGGTAGACAGGGCTATTAGACAAAAGAAACAGGCTTGGAAGGACTGGAAGAACGGTGGTAGCAGGGAATTGTACCAATGTGCCAGAAGGGAGGCTAGGCGACAGGTTTATTTAGCCAGAGGGGAAGCAGATAAGGAAAGATTTGCCAATGTTCTGCGCCGTGAGGACCAAAGACTCGAGGTATTTCGTGTTGCAAGACAGTGTAGGAGAGAGAATAGTGATGTAGGAGAGAAATGTGTTCGCATGGATGATGGTACGCTTGCATTAAATGAGGATGCAAAGAAAGAGGTCTGGAGATGCCACTACGATAGATTGCTTAATAAAGAGAATGAATGGGAGAAAGAGAGCCTGCCTTATGTCGACCCAATAGAGGGACCAGCTATCCGAGTTGATAGTACCAGGGTAGATAAAGCAATTAAGAGTATGAAGACCGGGAAAGCCCCCGGCCCATCAGGAATCACTGCAGAGATGCTCAAAATATCTGGCAGTGTTGGCTATAGCCTAGTCACCCGTATTACGAACCAGGTGATACACGAAGGAGTCATACCCTATGACTGGTGTAGCAGCATCATAGTCAACTGCTACAAAGGTAAAGGGGACGCTTTAGATACAAATAATTACAGAGGCATCAAGCTGTTAGATCAGGTTATGAAAGTTACAGAGAGGGTCATAGCCCAACTAATTAGGGAGCGAATCAATTTAGATGAGATGCAGTTTGGGTTCGTGCCAGGTAAAAGCACTACTGATGCCTTATTTCTAGTGAGACAGTTGCAGGAGAAATACCTAGCTAAGGATAAACCTCTGTACCTGGCTTTCGTTGACATGGAGAAAGCCTTTGACAGGGTCCCCCGATCCCTTATCTGGTGGTCAATGAGGAAACTTGGGATAGAAGAATGGTTAGTGAGAGCTGTGCGAGCCATGTACAGAGATGCTGCCAGTAAGGTGAGGGTTGGAAATGAGTACAGCAATGAATTCCGGGTAGAGGTAGGGGTCCACCAAGGTTCCGTCCTCAGCCCCCTATTATTTACCATAGTCCTCCAGGCAATCACAGAGGAGTTCAAGACAGGTTGCCCCTGGGAGCTCCTCTATGCTGATGACCTTGCCCTAATTGCGGAGTCACTATCAGAACTAGAGGAGAAGTTTCAGGTGTGGAAGCAAGGTCTAGAATTGAAGGGCCTTAGAGTCAACCTAGCTAAAACCAAAATCCTAATAAGTAGGAAGGTAGATAAAACACAAACCCCTTCAGGTAGATGGCCCTGCTCAGTATGTAGAAAAGGAGTAGGTAGTAACTCTATAAGATGTACCCGGTGCAAGCTATGGACACATAAGAGGTGCAGCAACATCAAAGGCAGGTTAACTAGCAAGTTAGTTTTTGTTTGTGGCAGATGTTCAGGTGCAATAAAGACTGCAAACAAACAGGAAACAACTTCTATCTCATTCCAGGGTGAAAAACTAGAGGTAGTTGATAGCTTCCGCTATCTGGGCGACCAAGTTAGTAGTGGGGGTGGGTGCGCTGAAAGTGTAGCTGCTAGAATAAGAATAGCCTGGGCAAAGTTTAGAGAGCTCTTACCCCTGCTGGCGACAAAGGGACTCTCACTCAGAGTAAAAGGCAGACTGTATGACGCATGCGTACGAACAACCATGCTACATGGCAGTGAAACATGGGCTGTAAATGCTGAGGACATACGTAAGCTCGCAAGGAATGAAGCCAGTATGCTCCGTTGGATGTGTAATGTCAATGTGAATACCCGTCAGAGTGTAAGTATCTTGAGAGAAAAGCTGAACATTAGAAGCATCAGTTGTGGCGTGCAAGAGAGACGATTGCGCTGGTATGGACATGTGGTGAGAATGGAGGAGGATAGCTGCGTGAAAAAGTGCCACACCCTAACAGTTGAGGGAACCCGTGGAAGAGGTAGGCCCAGGAAGACCTGGGCTGAGGTGGTGAGGCAAGACCTTCGTACATTGGGCCTCACCGAGGCGATGACTACGGACCGAGACCTTTGGAAATGGGCTGTGCGTGAGAAGACCCGGCAAGCCAAGTAAGATCGTTGCCAGTGCCCCTGGACTGGTTCTTGTGCGGGTGGCACATGAGATGCACCATTTTGAGCGTGGCCGTTGCCAGTACCGCCTGACTGGCTCCTGTAGGATTTTCGAGCGAGATCGTTGCCAGTGCCCCTGGACTGGCTTGGGCGGGTGGCACATAAAAGACACCATTTCGAGCGTGGCCGTTTTCGTGCGGGTGACACGTAAAAGCACCCACTACACTCTCTGAGTGGTTGGCGTTAGGAAGGGCATCCAGCTGTAGAAACTCTGCCAAATCGGACCGGAGCCTGGTGTTGCCATCCGGTTTCACCAGTCCTCAGTCAAATCGTCCAACCCATGCTAGCATGGAAAGCGGACGTTAAACGATGATGATGATGATGATGATGATATATATATATATATATATATATATATATATATATACTGTAATCCCTTAACTATCACAGGTGTTACGTTCCAAAACCCCCTGCGATAGGTGAAAATCCGTGAAGTAGAAACAGTACTGTATATTTTTTTTACTATTTTTATAATTTGTATACATTTATTTTATCATAAATGCAAAACAATACGATGGAGGAATTGACGTAAGCGTAATGGAGCACCGCCTTTAGTCGAGCAAATCGACCCCAGGACTTATTCTTTGGAAGCCTAGTACTTATTCTATCGATCTCTTTTGCTGAACCGCTAAGTTACGGGGACATAAACACACCAGCATCGGTTGTCAAGCGATGTTGGGGGGACAAACACAGACATACAAACACATACACACATACATATATATATACATATATACGACAGGCTTCTTTCAGTTTCCGTCTACCAAATCCACTCACAAGGCTTTGGTCGGCCCGAGGCTATAGTAGAAGACACTTGCCCAAGATGCCACGCAGTGGGACTGAACCCGGGACCATGTGGTTGGTAAGCAAGCTACTTACCACACATTCATATATATATATATGTATGTATGTATTTATGTATGCATGTGTGTGTGTGTGTGTGTGTGTGTGTCCCCACCACCATAGCTTGACAACCAGTGTTGGTTTGTTTACATCCCCATAACTTAGCAGTTCAGTAAAACGAGTGATAGAATAAGTCCCAGGTTTAATGTAAAAAAAAAACTACTGGGGTCAATTCATTTGACTAAAAATTCTTCAAGGTAAGTGCCCCAGCATGGTCGCAGTTTCATGACTGGAACAATTGAAAAGTAAACAAGATGATGGGCTTCTTACAGTTTTCACTTACCAAATCTTCTTGCAAGGCTTTGGTAGACCCTAAGCGCTATAGTAGAAAGCACTTGCCCAAGGTGTCACATTTTTACACCAAAGATGGGCCCAGCCTGAAATGCTGGATACGTCATTTGAGTTAGGGTCACAAGCCTAAGCAACACAATAAAAAATAGGGCAGAGGTGTAAGAGATGTGAAGGTAATATAAAGATTTGGGTTCACAAAGAAAGGGACTCACCTGTTCATAAGTATTTGATTCCGTATGATGGTTACTCATGAATATGGAACATCCAAGACCTCCAGTATAAAGATCAATCAATTGTGATAATTCCTTGTAATTCCAAATACCAGCACCCATTCTAAACAGAAGAGGTAGACCTTATGTTAAAAAGAAATACATCAGAATATAGGAGCAGGCATGACTGTGTGGTGAGAAGTTTGCTTCCCGACCGCATGGTTTTGGGTTCTGTCCCACTCTGTGGCACCTTGGGCAAGTGTCTTCTACTATTGTCTTGCACTGACCAAAGCCTTGTGAGCGAAGATGGTTAGCAGAAACTGAAAGAAGCCTGTCGAGTGTATATGTAAGTGTGTGTCTTTGTACTTGTGTTTGTCCATCTGCACCACCACCACCACCACCACCACTTGATAACCGGTGTTGGTGTTTTTACATCACAATAACTTAGTGGTTCAGCAAAAGAGACTGATAGAATAAGTACCAGGCCTTACAAAAAAAAAAAAACAAGTACTGGGGTTGATTCATTCAACTAAGATTCTTCAAGTCAGTGCCCCAGTATGGCCACAGTCTAATGATTGAAACAAGTGTGGCTGTGTGGCAAGAAACTCACTTCCCAATCACATGGTTCAGGGTTCAGTCTTACTGCATGGCACCATGGGCAAATGTCTTCTACTATAACTTCAGGCCAACCAAAGCCCTTCTGAGTGGATCTGGTAGCTGGAAACTAAAAGAAGCCCATCGTATACTCTATTTACTCTTTTACTTGTTTCAGTCATTTGACTGTGACCATGCTGGAGCACAATATAAATATATAAGTGTGTGCATGTATGTGTAACTGTGTATGTGTATGTAACTGTGTGTGTGTATGTAACTGTGTGTGTGTGTGTGACTGCATGTATGACTGCGTGTGTGTGCATGTATGACTGCGTGTATATGTGCATGTGTGTGTGACCATGTGCATGTGCTTGTGAGAGAGAGAGAGTGTGCGTCGCCATATTTTTGAAGTAACCCCTTTATGTCATGCTAACTTAACATTTTGACAAATAGGGAGTGATAAAATAAGTACAAGAGCATCCAGCCATAGAAACCATGCCAAAGCAGACACAGGAGAAGGACGTAGTCGTTGGGCCTCTTAGATCCTGTCAAACCGTCCAACCCATGCCAGCATGGAAGATGGATGTATGATAACAATGATGATGTTGAAAATAAACAGCATATTTGAAATGATTAATGGAGTTGTTATACAGTTGACTAACACACCCGAAGAAGGTGGTCTAGCATGGTCACCAGCATAAAAGGGAAACAGATAAAAAAACAAAAAAAAAACAAAAAGAAAACTCACTTTGTAAAGATATCGGTGAATAGAGGTAGATATGATTTGAGATCCTCGGGTAGATGTGAGGTATCGGCTAGGAGGTTCATGTAAGTGATCTCGTTAGTTGGTTGTGCACAGCAGTAAATAGGGACACCACTGGCTGTTTAAGGAAGAAATTAGCATTAAGTCAATTTAGGGACACAAATAAGAAACAATGAAACAAGATATGAGCGGGGGCTGAAAAATTCCTGGCTTTAAGGGTATCAAGAAAGGCCTGGTTGGAGGCCCAACTTTCTGAGTTCTTTTACAGGGGTTAGAAAAACTGATGGACCATTGCAATGAGTGAATGAATCTGAGAGGGGAATATGTTGAATAAAATCATAATTAACTGGTCCTCCTGTATTTTCTTTTACCCAAAGCCAGGAACTATTTAGCCCCCATTCATAAAATGAGAGACTTTGAAGGAGATTACAGTTCTGTACTTCTATGAAATTAATACATATCTCTTCTGAAAAAGTCTCAAACATTTTGGAATGCACCTTCCATATAAACCGAATCGAGAATATGGTTGTTGTTGGCACTCCGTCGCTTACGATGTCGAGGGTTCCAGTTGATCCAAACAATGGAACAGCCTGCTCGTGAAATTAACGTGCAAGTGGCTGAGCACTCCACAGACACGTGTACCCTTAACGTAGTTCTCGGGGATATTCAGCGTGACACAGTGTGACAAGGCTGACCCTTTGAATTACAGGCACAACAGAAACAGGAAGTAAGAGTGAGAGAAAGTTGTGGTGAAAGAGTACAGCAGGGTTCGCCACCATCCCCTGCCAGAGCCTCGTGGAGCTTTAGGTGTCTTTGCTCAATAAACACTCACAACGCCCGGTCTAGGAATCGAAATCACGATTCTATGACCGCAAGTCCGCTGCCCTAACCACTGGGCCATTGCGCCTCCCAAGAATATGGTACTGTGGTACTTACATGCATAGTGAATTGTTGTTGGTACCCTGACTATGTCACGCTCGATATCTGCAATGTGAATGGTTGGAAGACAAGAAAGGTCCTCTGTATGCATCTGTTTCTCCAGCAATTCTAAACCTAAGGAATTGGGACAAACAAAAAACAATAAAAAGCAAAAGTGATTTAATCCTTTAGTATTCAAACAGGTCAAATCTGGCTCAAATATTCTACCTGTTTTACATTAAAACTGGACTGAACTGGCCTCTCGTACCTACCCTACAATGTCATTCTACAAATAAGCAATCGAACCAATGAATCCTTGAAGCTCTGAGATAATCCAGGATTACTTGAAAACAATGAGAATAAATAAACAATAGATTTGACCAAATAATTTGAATGTTAAATGGTTAAAATGGCCATATCCGACCAAAATATTCTACAATTTTATGTTCAAAGTGGCAAGATTTGGCTTCTCACACCTAACCTACTATGTCATTCTAAAAATAAACAATCACATCATCAAAATCTCAAAGTTACAAGATAATTTCATGATTAATTCAAAACAATCACATTTGACAGACTAATCTGAGTGCTAAAGGGTTAAACTGGTCGTATCCAGCCCATATACTCTCCCTATTTTATGTTCAAACCAACTAGATCTGGCCTTTCACACCTACCTTACAATGTCATTCTAAAGATACACATTCACATCATTGTAATCTCAAAACAAGATAATTCAGGATTAACTCCGAGCAATGTGAATAAATAAGCAATATATTTGACAGAATAATATGAGTGCTAACGGGTTAAATGTTGGTTTCGAATCCTGGCACAAGGCCAGCCAGCAATTTCGGTGAAGGGGCTAAAGTTGACTACACCAACCCCAGTGCTCAGCTGGTATTCATTTTAGTGACCCTGAAAGGATGCAAGGCAAAGTTGACCTCGGTGGGATTTGAACTCAGAACGTAAAGACCGATGGAACTATACCAAGCATTTTACCTGGTGTGCTAATGATTCTCCTACCTGGCCTCCTCAAAAAGGTGATTTAAATATTCATGCATATTTATACATACATACAATTATATAAACACACATGTGTATATATATATATATATATATATATATTTATATATGTGAATAAAAATAAAAATTAAAAAATATAAAAAAGGATTTTGTATGATCGTGTATAGAGGAATATATTATTTAAAAGAGTTCCAACTCTGTTTTTTATGTTTTATTTATATTCTTCTAAAATTAATGTGGGATATAGAATATGGAATATATAATACAAAATAGTAAAATGAAATGAAGTATTGAATGTCTTATTGAATATATGAAATATTGAGTATTGAATATAGAGTATTAAATATATAAGGACTAGTATACTTTCCTGCCTTATGGCATTCATCAAGGTCTTGTCTGACATGTATATATATATATATATATATATATATATATACACACAGAGATACACATTTAAATACAATCATACACATATTGCCACACCACTTTGTCGGTTATGATGAAAAGGGTTCCAGTTGATCCAATCAACGGAACAGCCAGCTCATGAAATTAACGTGCAAGTGGCTGAGCACTCCACAGACACATGTACCCTTAACATCCCACATGAAAGAGATAGAGAAGGATATAAACATAGAGTGGAGGTTGAGATGTATATGAGAGGGACAAGGCGTGAATGTAGGGAATGGTAAATGAAGAAACAGGGTGGGGAGGGGATCAATGGTAAATATGGGTGAGTGGTAGGGGTGAAGATAAGCGTGATAGAAGGATGTTGAATGGGAATGATTCAAAAGAGAAGACAACACATTGGGCGTTCAAACAAAAAAACAAACTGAAAGAACCCCTTATTTAAAGGATCCTGTATGACACCTACCCCTTTTATGTAGCTGCATCTTCTCTTCCTCACTCAATGTCGAGCTGATCTCAGAGAGACGTGTGTTCTCCTCTTCCTGAAGTTTCTTGTCGTAATCCTCATCGGGTCGCATCACCAAAGTAAGCTTGTGTGGATTGTCCTAACGGAACATGGATAGAAACGGTAAATCATCAGTATTATCAGCATTATCATTTAACATCTACCGTAAATCCTCGAGTATAATCCGCCCTTGAGTATAAAAAAAGGTCAGATGTTATTTTAGTGCCAATCCACTAAATTCCTCCTTCTCATACATTCTGCTGTTAGTTGTGCTTCCGCTACGGAGAGATGACTGGTGCTTATGAAATAAGCAAATTACAAAACTTGACACAAACACATATGACAGGCTTCTTTCAGTTTCCATCTACTAGATCTACTCACGAGGTTTTGGATGATCTGGGGGCTTTACTAAAAAAAACTTGCCCAAAGTTCCACACAGTGGGACTGAACTCAGAATCATGTGGTTGAGATGCAAACTTGTTAATTCTGCAACTATTCTTGTGCCAATGTTTTAAGCATATAGTTTGTAGCACGATATAACAGTGAAAAAAAAACATTACACAATGTAATCAAATTTTTGTTCTTATTTTTTGCCTTTGGTTAGTTCCGGGTTCAGTCCCACTGCGTGGCACCTTGGGCAAGTGTTATCTATAGCCTCGGGCTGACCAAAGCCTTGTGAGTGGATTTGGAAGACAGAAACTGAAAAGAAGTCCGTCGTATATATGTATATATACATGTGTGTGTATATGTTTGTGTGTCTGTGTTTGTCCCCCACAACATCGCTTGACAACCGATGGTAGTGTGTTTACGTCTCCGTAACATAGCGGTTCGGGAAAAGAAACTGATAGAATAAGTCCTGGGGTCGATTTGCTCGACTAAAGGTGGTGCTCCAGCATGGCCACAGTCAAATGACTGAAACAAGAGAAAGAGAAAGTGTTATTTCATATTTGTTTCTCTCTAGAAATCAAAGGAAACGACTACTATTCCCTTCAAACTTTGCTTTTCTCACCTGGACATCAATGTTTTAAAGCTGACCAATTTCCCATTACATTTCAGACAGATTCAGCGCTGAGTTGCTGAAGCAGAAATATCATTATAGCAAATATTCTGCTCAATACCTCAGATTAGCTTGTCAGTTGCTTGACTGTAATTATGTCCTTTAGTAGATGATAATGACACCCTAAGTTACCAAATCAGTAACACCCTAAGTTACCAAATCAGTAACACCCTAAGTTACCAAATCAGTAACACCCTAAGTTACCAAATCAGTAACACCCTAAGTTACCAAATCAGTAACACCCTAAGTTACCAAATCAGTAACACCCTAAGTTACCAAATCAGTAACACCCTAAGTTACCAAATCAGTAACACCCTAAGTTACCAAATCAGTAACACCCTAAGTTACCAAATCAGTAACACCCTAAGTTACCAAATCAGTAACACCCTAAGTTACCAAATCAGTAACACCCTAAGTTACCAAATCAGTAACACCCTAAGTTACCAAATCAGTAACACCCTAAGTTACCAAATCAAAACCCTCTAAAAGGGACTTACCTTGAAATACTGTTTCACTTTGTCCTGCAAATATTTGGGGTTAGCTTTCAGTTCTTTAGTGAATTCCTGCAGTCTGTTATTGATGCTGATGCCATCGACAGGGTTACCATCATGATTCCACAGAGAAGAAACACCCTAACAAAAACAAAAGACAAACATGAAAATACATAAGGAAGTGACGAGGTACATTCTGGAAGTTTTGAGACGTTTATAAGAGAGACAGTTATAACTGTCATAGATTATTCTAATCTTAGTATATCATTACTATTTATCTTAATAAACTGATTTGCCAATTGCAGTGAATTTGCCTTTCAAAGTTAAACAATATCACAAACATATTTTAACTAATCTAAACTTTATTTATTCTTTTTGGAGAGACAGTTATAACTTCCCAAGAATATTATAATTTTAGTATACAGCAATCCCTTGTCACATTGCAGTTTATTATTTAAGCTTATGTCGACTCCTCTGTGGTGTTATTTTGTATTTATAATAAAATGAATATATATAAATTATACAAAATAATTTTAAAAAAATATACAGTACATGCGCAGGAGTGGCTGTGCGGCAAGTAGCTTGCTTACCAGCCACATGGTTCTGGGTTCAGTCCCACTGTATGGCACCTTGGGCAAGTGTCTTCTACTATAGCCTCAGGCCGACCAAAGCCTTGTGAGTGGATTTGGTAGACAGAAACTGAAAGAAGCCCGTCATATATATGTGTGTATATATATATATATATATATATATATATATATATATATATATGCATATGTGTGTGTATATGTTTGTGTGTCTGTGTTTGTCCCCCAACATCGCTTGACAACCGATGCTGGTGTGTTTCGTCCCCATAACTTGACGGTTTGGCAAAAGAGATTGATAGAATAAGTACTAGGCTTACAAAGAATAAGTCCTGGGGTTGATTTGCTCGACTAAAAGTGGTGCTCCAGCATGGCCGCAGTCAAATGACTGAAACAAGTAAAAGAGAGTACAGTACTGTTTCTACTTCACAGATTTTCCACCTACCGCGGGGTGTTTTGGAACGTAAATCCGCATCTCATAAGCTGACCTGCCACCTTGTGTAATTCCAGATTGAAGGGGATGGCTGTAACAACTCTTTGAACAGACCTCACTAAACACTGCCTGTCACAGCTGAATAGTTTGAAGAATGCAGTGAAGACATGAAGACAATTTGGAAGCTGGCTATGCAATAAAGTTTTGTATTCAGCTGGGCAAAAACGCTACAGAAAATTAGGAAATGCTCTAGACTGCTCATGGATTAATCGGTGGAATTCTGCTTTAAGCACACCATATAATTCCTCATAACTTTTGCATTTTTTGGAATTTTCAGAAAAGTTTTGCAAATTTGTATCCACACAACTATTCTTTTATTCTTTTACTTGTTTCGGTCAAACTGTAAAGAAGCAGACTAAAAGAAAAACTAGAATTTATATAACAAGCAACACAAAACAAGAGAAGAAGGGAAAAACACATTGTTTGGTTTAAACCTCCTTATAACATGAGTGTGGCATCTAAACTAAACGAATAGCACAATAGCGAAAGTAAGTCGTGTCATCAGTTGAGTCACTCACCATGATAAGAGAGAATCCAAAGTTGCTTGACTGGTGTTTTACGCCCAATTCAATGCGGTGTAAAATGGCATCAACCTGCTCCTGGTCAAAACCATTTCTATAAGAAAGCAAAATAACATAATATATAACAACCTCTGTGTCATACTTAATGAATGAATGAATATGAATGTAAACAGATAGACATACAGACAGATAGGTACATAGGTAATATGAACAGATAAGCACACATACACACACAGACATACACAAATGAAGACTGTAACACATGACCATATACACACACACTTCCCTTCACACGAGGACACATATGGAGACACACGTCCATACATACAAACACAGTACATAGTCGCAAAAGACCCATACAAACACAGACACAGATGCACTCAGACATGCACACACAAAGAGACAGAGGTACACACACACACACACACACATAGCACACAAGCACATGAATATGCAGAACACATACATACAAACGTACACACATACATATATACATATGCACATACACACACACACATATACATACATGCATACACACACATACATGCATACATACATACATACATACATACAAACGTGTATGCACACACACACACACTGCCCCACACAAACAAAAAGAACGCAGATTGGATAACGGACAGAGTCAACGACTATTGAAAAGGTTGCAAGACACAATGAAAATTTTAGAAAAATAAATAAGTAAATGAGTGGAAATCAGACCAGTGAGTGTGTTAAATTAATAAGGCACTAAAAGAGAATGACTCTCTCCAGACACAACAAAATATACTTAAAGCAGATATATTTTATATACTAGAAAGCCTGTTAAACAGTAGTTTTAGTCTTGAGAAAGTATCTCTTATAGACATAGTGTGTTACACTATACGTTTATAAGAGATGCTTTCTTGAAACAAATACTGCAGCTTAACAGGCTTTCAATAAAATATCTGCTTTAAGAATGATATACAGGTTGCTATTTTGAACTAATATCGTTTCTGTCACTCGTAACGAATATAATAATAACAATGTTTTATTAACCCTGCACACATAAGCGAAATAGAGTTATTGTAGTCGCTTGACTTCATCTGTTTGACAGTGTGTTTGCAAAATTACCGGAAAATAGCTAAACAGATTTTCACCAAATTCGGCAGAAATATTCATTGAGTGAGTAGCTTGAACTCATTAAATTTTGGTTTGATTATCTTCCAAACTGGTGGACGGATGAATCAAAGTGTTTTTTGTCTTTTCCGTGTTACATATGCATAAACAATAAGCAGGAGAAATAACTCTAGATGTCATTTTGTTGAAATATGAATTCGTACTCTTTTACTCTCTTTTACTTGTTTCAGTCATTTGACTGTGGCCATGCTGGAGCACCGCCTTAAGTCGAGCAAATCAACCCCAGGACTTATTCTTTGGAAGCCTAGTACTTATTCTATCGGTTTTCTTTTGCCGAACCGCTAAGTTACAGGGACGTGAACACACCAGCATCGGTTGTCAAGCGATGTTGGGGAGACAAACATACATATATATACATATATACGACAGGCTTCTTTCAGTTTCCGTCTACCAAATCCACTCACAAGGCTTTGGTCGGCCTGAGGCTATAGTAGAAGACACTTGCCCAAGGTGCCACACAGTGGGACTGAACCCGGAACCATGTGGTTGGTAAGCAAGCTACTTACCACACAGCCACTCCTACATCTGAGAATAAATTTATTAAATTAAATTATATTTCATCCTTGTGTGCGCGCAGAGTATGCATCATTCCTCCGATGCCTTTTTTATCATTTCATTGGTTGGCTTTTATGTCTGTTTCTCCATGCTAGCTTCAGTTGAATAAATGTTTTATTGAGACGTTTTAAAGATGGATGCCTTTCCTGCTACTAACGCTTATCTGTTTTTCAAGGTATATTTTATTTTGCATATCTTTGAAGGTACAAAGCGAGTGGACCAATTATTAACAGGAAAAACGTTACCACTTGTAGCTCAATGATTTTCAGACAATATGTAAACACACACTATATATCTATCCAACCGTCTATCTATCCATCTATCTATAGACAGGTGGGGTGCTGAAAAGTTTCTGGCTTTGGGTAAAACAAAATACAGGAGGATCAATTAATCATGATTTTATTCAACATGGTGATGGTGTTAGTGATAACAATGATGATGGTGATGATCATGATGATCATGATGATCGGGATGGCTAAGAAAATCAGACAGGTGTGAAACTCACTCGATCACTTTATCCAGAGTCTCTTCGATGATATTTGTGACGCGTTCAATGTCAATTTCACTGATTCCTTGAAGACCAACAGAGAATGAACTGTCCAATGTGTTACCCTGGTACCTGTAAAGAGGCAGAAAGATGAGAGAGAGGACATACAGGTATTTTATCATCAATATATATATATATATATATATATATATATCTTGTAATATATTTATCTGCATTTTAATGTGTGTGTAAATACATACATACATACGTACATACATACGTACATACATACATACATACACACATACATACATACATACATATATACATACATATAATCAAGTAAAGGTAATAAACCTCATTAAGGGATCATAGACCCAATGAAAATACTGGTTACTTACCAATCTAGAGAAAGTTCAACAATGAGGTAACCATATAAAACGTGGTTCCTATATTTATATATTTAAAGAATAAGGAGAAAATGGAGAGGTAATTAATAAAATTATTTGTCATATTTTATAATTAATAAATAATTTTATTAATTACCTCTCCATTTTCTCCTTATTCTTTATTTATATATATATATATATAATAATAATAAATGCACCCTTTTAAAGCCTGGCCCGGTTTCCCGGTTTCAACGGCATATGTGTTCCCCAGCTGGATGGGACGCCAGTCCATCGCAGCGTTACTCCTTTTTGCCAGCTGAGTGGACTGGAGCAACGTGAAATGAAGTGTTTTGTAATCACTTGTCACCACCTCCATGAAACTAAACATCCAAAGATACGGATATATGCTATATACACACACACATATAACCCTATACAAACACATCTCAATAAAACAAAACAGAATAGATACTTACCCAGTGCCGGGAGAATAGTCAGAACCTAAATTGGCTTCGATTAATGATTGATAGAAGGGAGAAGATTCACTCTCTGTGAGTAAGGCACCAATAATAGACAGTGTGGTTGATTCTTTCAGATCGGTAATACTACAATGAGAGTACCAAGAGGTTAACCAATAATGTCAGAGACTCAGTTCTATGACAAAGAAATTCTAAACACATTCTAAACACCAATAAAGAATATTTCAATCCTTTTAGTAAACAAGTTACTCAGTCACCTGTGATGCTTCTTTATTAAAAAGCACCCATGCCGGTACTGCATAAATGCGTCCATACCGGTGCAGCATAAGCACACCCAAGCCAGTGCGGTATCGCATAAAAGCATCTCTGCTGGTACTGTGTAAACACATCCATGTCAGGGCTGCATTGTGTAAATGCACACATGCTAGTGCTGCGTAAATGCACCCATGTCGGTGCTGCATTAACACACCCATGCTGGTGGCATATACAAAGCACCCAGCACACTCTGTTAAGTGATTGGCATGAAGAAGGGCATCCAGCTGTAGAAACCATTCCACAACAGACAGCTGGGGGTCTGGAGAGCTCCCTAATAGCCAGCTCCATAGCAAACCATCCAGCCCATGCCAGCATGGAAAGCAGATGTTAAATGATGATGGTGATGATTCACATTGTCCTGAATTAATTATGGGTTATATTGTAGCTTCAAGATTTCAATGATATCATCATCATCACCATCATGTAATGTCTGCTTTCCATGCTGGCATGGGTTGGACAGTTTGACAGGAACTGACAAGGCAGAAGACTGCACCATGCTTTGCTATCTGTTTTGGCAAGGATGCCCTTCCTAACACCAGCCACCCCACACAGTGGAGTACTTTTCACATGGCACAAGCAAAGGTGAGGTCAATTTTGACATTGTTTTTAAAGAGCTAGATGCCCTTCCAAATGCCAACCACTTTACAGTGTGGTTGCTTTTTATGTGACACCACCACCAGCATCCCTAATCTTGCAGGCTCATAAGCGCTGGTGCCACGTAGAAAGCACCCATGCTGATACTGTGTAAAAGCACCCAGTACACTCCGTAAAGTGGTTGGCGTTAGGAAGGGCACCCAGCCATAGAAACCATGTCAAAACAGACAACTGGAACCTGAACAACCCTTCTGCTAGTCAGCTCCTGTCAAATTGTCCATCCTATACCAGCATGGAAAACGGACATTAAATGATGATGATGATGATGATATATATATAAATATCATCATTGTCATTTAACATCCATTGTCTATGCTGGCATGGGTTGGAACGGCTTGGCCAAGGCTGGTAAGCTGAGGTGCTACACCAGACTCTAGTCTGACTTGGCATGGTTTGTATGGCTGGATGCCCTTCATAGCACCAACCACTCTGAGAATACAGGGTGTCCCAAAAAGATGTACTCACTCTTTGACAGACGATTACTAATGTTTTGTTTTCTGTGATGTACGGGTTAACCTCGATGCAACAAATCCAAACAAATGGATTGGAAGGAGAGGTAGCGTTGAATTCCCTGCACGGTCCCCAGACCTCACGCCAATGGATTTTTTTTTTTTTTATGGGGACATCTCAAAGATAAGGTTTACGCTGCAAAACCAGTGACAATTGATGATTTCAAAAAAGAAATTCGAATACAATGTCTTGCAATTCCAAATGAAATGTTTGGCAATGTTGTCAAATCCATTGTTGGACATTATCAGCTTCGTTTGGAAAATGAAGGAAGGCAGTTTGAACATTTGCGAACACGCAGGAATGAGAGAGAATATTAAATAATTCTAAATGACAATAAATAATCGTTTCTACAACAATTTATTTTCCTGAATTTAATTTAACTTCCTAGGATTGTGTGTATATCAATAAACATCTACTTGAACACAAAATGCATGAGTACTGGGAAGTCAAAGAGTGGGTACATCTTTTTGGGACACCCTGTATAATGGGTGCTTTCACGTGCCACTGGCACAGGTGCCAGTTTGCATGACACCAGTATCTGCCACAACTACGATTTCACTTGGCTTGATGGGTCTTCATCTCAAGCACATCATTTGTCATTACCTCCGGGAGGCCCAGCATCCAGAAGGTGCTTGTTACGTGCCACTGACACGGTTGCTAGTTACGCAACATCAGCATCAGCCACATTGCCTCCATGAGGCCCAATGCTTGAAAGATGCACTTTATGTGCCACCGGCATGGGTGCCAGTTACATGGCACTGACAGCGACTGCAGTTATGATTTCACTTAGCTTGACAGGTTTTCTCAAGCACAGCTTATCATCAAAGATCTCAGTGATTTGTCATTGCCTCCGTGAGATACACACACACACTGACACACACACATAGACTTCTCTCAGTTTCCATCTACCAAATCGACTCGCAAGGCTTTGGTTGGCCCAGGTCTGTAATAGTAAACACTTATTCAAGGTGCCATACAGTGGGATTGAACCCAAAACTATGTGGTTGAAAAGCAAACTTCTTAATCACATGGAGGGACGATATATTAATAAAACAAGGGAAAAAATCAGAAAGACACTTACTTTGAGAGGAGATAACTAACAGAGGCTGTGGTTTGTTTCTGTGGATCTGGAGACATTGGATCGATGCGGCAGGTAATGGCATGATGTTGCTGGAATATGAGAGAGCGAGAGAGTGAGAAAGAGAGGTAGAGTGAGAGTGAGAGGAAAGAGAGAGGGGGGAGAGAGATGGCTTGGATGTCCGTTGGTTACGATGATGAGTGTTCCAGTGGCTCTGATCAACAGAACAGCCAGCACATGAGATTAATGTGCAAGTGGCTGAGCACTCCACAGACATGCACACCTTTAATGTAGATCAGAGGGAGATTCAGAGTGAAGCAAGAGAGAGGGTGAGAGTGAGAGGGAGAGAGGGAGAGTGAGAGAGTAAGAGTGAGTGTGAAAGAGTAAGAGTGAGAGAGAGGGTGAGAGTGAGAGAGATGGTGAGAGTGAGAGAGAGGGTAAGAGTGAGAGAGAAATGGTGAGAGTGAGAGGGGGTGAGTGTGAGAGGGGGTGACAGTGAGAGAGAGGGTGAGAATGAGAGAGGATGAGTGAGAAAGAATGAGAAAGAGAGAGAGAGTGTGAGAGGTGGGGAGACAAATATGTCCCGGCTCTCTGTCAGTTACAACAACGAGGGTTCCAGTTGATTTGATCAAAGGAACAGCCTGCTCATGAAATTAACATGCAAATGGTTGAGTACTCCACAGTCATGCATAGCCATAACGTAGTTCTCAGGGAGATTCAGTGTGAAACAGAATGTAACAAGGCTGGCCTTTAAAATACAGGTACGTCTCATTTCTGGCAGCTGAGTGGACTGGAGCAATGCGAAATAAAAAATCTTGCCCAAGGGCACAAAACATCTTCAGGAATTGTACTCATAACTTTACAATCATCATCATCATCATCATTTAATATCTGCTTTCCATGCTAGCATGGGTTGGACGGTTTGACTGGGGACTGGTGAGCCAGATGGCTGCACCAGGCTCCAATCTGATCTGGCAGAATTTCTACAGCTGGATGCCCTTCCTAATGCCAACCACTCCAAGAGTGTAGTAGATGCTTTTACGTGCCACCGGCACGAAGGCCAGTCAGGCGGTACTGGCAACAGCCACGCTTAAATGGTGTTTTTTACGTGCCACCTGCACAGGAGCCAGTCCAGCGGCACTGGCAACAACCTCGCTCAAATGTTGTTTTTCACATGCCACTGGCACAAGTGCCAGTGAGGCGACGCTGGTAACGATCACACTCGAATGGTGCTTTTTACGTGCCACTGGTACAAGAGCCAGTCAGCAGCCCTGGCAACGATCACGCTCGGATGGTGCTCTTAATATTCCACTAGCACGGATGCCAGTCAGGGGGTGCTGTCATCGGCCATGTCAGCGAATTTGTAGGCCCTATGCTTTCACAGAGATATGAAATAGGTGAGAAAGGGCAACATTAGGTGAAAGCGAAGGAGCAGGCTACTGAGAAGGAGACAAGTAATGTATGTTAGTGAATGTTAAGGTATGTGTGTGTGTGGTGTGTGTGTGTGTGTGTGTGTGGTGTGTGTGTGTGTGTGTGGTGTGTGTGTGTGTGTGTGTGTGTGTGTGTGTGGTGTGTGTGTGTGTGTGTGAATGTGGATGTGTGTGTGTGGGGGGGGGGGTGCATGATGAGAGAAAGGCAGCAAGCTGCCAGAAACGTTAGCACGCCAGGCGAAATGCTTCGCAGTATTCCGTCTGTCTCTACGTTCTGAGTTCAAATTCCGCCAAGGTCGACTTTGCATTTCATCCTTTCGGGATCAATAAATTAAATACCGAGTACTGAGGTTGATCTAATCAATTGGCCCCCTCCCCAAAAATTTCGGGCGTTGTGCCTGGAGTAGAAAAATATGATTGATGAGAGAGAGAGAAGATGTAGATGTTGACTAGGATCACAGATGTATCAATGTTGTTGGTGTTGGTGTTGGTGTCATTGCACTGAACAGATAGTCGGTAGATATAGTGTGTGTGTGTGTGTGTAATTCATAACCAGGGATAATATATAAACATTACATTTTCTTCCATAACTGCCAACCCTGAAGAGCACAGGGTTACATAATCTGGCTATTATATAACATTCCCTTGAACCCCCAGTGCGAAACTGAGTGGTATGATCAGCCATAATGAATAAAACTGTAAACTTCAATTAACATATATACATTATGCCTATATATAGTGCCTTATATAAACACATTACATATACACAGACTTTATATATGTATATATATTACAAATACAAAGCTATATACATAAATATTACATATATATATATATATATATATATATATATATATATATATATATATATATACACACACAGACAATAATCTATAAAGCAACTGCTACTCACAGGTTCCGTCCACCTCGTCTCCGAAGGAACAGCAGTGTTGGGGTCAATGGCAGAGAAATGCTTCAAATAATTGTTGTTGATGTAGTCAAGGTGGTCTTCAAGAGGAAAATTGCCGTATGTAACAAACCTACAAGAATATACATATATATATATCATCATCATCATCATCATCATCATCGTCGTCGTCGTCATCATTACCATCATCATTATCGTGTAACATCCCTTTTCCATGCTGGCATGGGTTGGACAGTTTGACAGGAGCTGGCCAAACTCTAACTGTTTGTTGTGGTGTCGTTTCTACAGTTGGATGCCGTTCCTAATGGCAACCACTTAACAGAACCGCTAAGTTACAGGGACATAAACACACCAACACTGGTTGTCAAGCAGTGGTGGTAGACAAACACAGGTGGTAGACACACACACACACACATACATACAGAGCTATATAATATATACAATATATATGTAGATACAAGGTCTGATCAATAAGTATCCGGACTGTTGCCATAGTAATGAAGTTAAAGCATGCAGAGTGAAGCCGCTTGGCACAAATTGACCATGATCTCTGCTGTGCATATGCACAAAGTTTTAACATTCTAGCTCACTTCTGCTGTTTGCAGCAGTGCTTGGAAGGAAGGTGTGTAGCGTGTGATCATTGCATTGACCATGACAAAGACGGATATAATGGCGATACCTGCTCAGAGGCCAACACAAAGTTGCAGAAAGTGTATGGAGAGGAGTGTATGAGTGGTTCAGATGTTTCCAAGATGGCCAAAAAAATGTCGATATTGACGAATGTTCTGGGAGATGATCAACCAGCAGAACTGAGAAAAACAGCGTAGATGTGCGTGCAGCTGTGAGGGGGAAATCATTGAATCACCATCCGTAAGTTATCAGAGGATGTGCAGATTAGTTACGGTTCAGTTCAGTCCATCATCACTGAAGATTTGGGTATGAGACATGTGTCTGCCAAGTTTGTACCAAAACTGCTTTCAGGACACTTGGGTTTCAGTTGCACAAGATCCCTTTGACTGTGTCTAGAACGATGGAAACTTTTTGAAAACTTTGCGTAGGTCTCTGAGCAGGTATTGTCAAGCTTTGGCCAAATTTGATGCAGATTCTCTGCTCACCTTTCTCTGTCATAGTCAATGCGACGATCACACACTACACACCTTCCTTCCAAGCACTGCTATAAACAGCGGATGTGAGCTAGAATGTTAAAACTTGGTGTGCTCACACAGCAGATTCCAAGGTCAATCAGTGTGAAGCAGTTTCAATCTTTGTGCCTTGGTTTTGTTACTATAGTGACAGTCCAAATACTTATTGATCAGACCACATATATATATATATATATAAGCATATATATACATATATATATATATATATGAGACAAGGTGTGTCCCTTTCTTGTATCATCTAACTGTCTTGATGTTTTGCGTTCTTGTCCCATTCTGTATTATTTATATATATATATATATATATATATATTTAGTTTTTGTTTGTGGCAGATGTTCAGGTGCAATAAAGACTGTAAACAAACAGGAAACAACTTCTATCTCATTCCAGGGTGAAAAACTAGAGGTAGTCGATAGCTTCCGCTATCTGGGCGACCAAGTTAGTAGTGGGGGTGGGTGCGCTGAAAGTGTAGCTGCTAGAATAAGAATAGCCTGGGCAAAGTTTAGAGAGCTCTTACCCCTGCTGGCGACAAAGGGACTCTCACTCAGAGTAAAAGGCAGACTGTATGACGCATGCGTACGAACAGCCATGCTACATGGCAGTGAAACATGGGCTGTAACTGCTGAGGACATACGTAAGCTCGCAAGGAATGAAGCCAGTATGCTCCGTTGGATGTGTAATGTCAATGTGAATACCCGTCAGAGTGTAAGTATCTTGAGAGAAAAGCTGAACATTAGAAGCATCAGTTGTGGTGTGCAAGAGAGACGATTGCGCTGGTATGGACATGTGGTGAGAATGGATGAGGATAGCTGCGTGAAAAAGTGCCACACCCTAACAGTTGAGGGAACTCGTGGAAGAGGTAGGCCCAGGACGACCTGGGCTGAGGTGGTGAGGCAAGACCTTCGTACATTGGGCCTCACCGAGGCGATGACTACTGACCGAGACCTTTGGAAATGTGCTGTGCGTGAGAAGACCCGGCAAGCCAAGTAAGATCGTTGCCAGTGCCCCTGGACTGGTTCTTGTGCGGGTGGCACATGAGATGCACCATTTTGAGCGTGGCCGTTGCCAGTACTGCCTGACTGGCTCCCGTAGGATTTTCGAGCGAGATCGTTGCCAGTGCCCCTGGACTGGCTTGTGCGGGTGGCACATAAAAGACACCATTTCGAGCGTGGCCGTTTTCGTGCGGGTGACACGTAAAAGCACCCACTACACTCTCTGAGTGGTTGGCGTTAGGAAGGGCATCCAGCTGTAGAAACTCTGCCAAATTAGACTGGAGCCTGGTGTTGCCATCCGGTTTCACCAGTCCTCAGTCAAATCGTCCAACCCATGCTAGCATGGAAAGCGGACGTTAAACGATGATGATGATGATGATGATGATATATATATATATATATATATATATGTATATACTAAAATAAGCACATAAATGTGAAACAAGGTGGGGAAAAATAGTACTCGAATACTGGAGGTAGAGTAATATGCTTTATTATTATTATTAAGGCTACAAAAACATCACAAAAATCTGCTACTCAGAGTTTCACATTCCTGTTTGTCGGACGGTTTAGATTGAGAAGGTCCAAGGTCTCATGCGGTGGGACTGAACCCAGAACCATGTGGGTGCTTTTATGCAGCACCAGCATCCAACCGGAAAAAAATATATAAGAAAAACTAGACAAGATGGTCATGCTTGGAAAGTTTCTGATGATAGATCTTCTCCATCTCTGGGTTGACCTAGGGCTAAATAACAATAGTAAACAAGAACAACAAAAAAAACAACATAGTGAATAATGACTTACTTTGAGTTGCTAGGGTGGTAATGACTTTGATGGAAGTTAACGAGATCCTTCCAGGTGAGATCAGGTATGAAAGCAGGATCACCACCACTAACGACACCATAGGTGTGACTAGGGTAGAGTTTGTTCTCCAGGGCTTGTCTGTAGATGTTTTGATTGCTGGACTGTAATTAAGGAGAGAAAGAGAGAGAGAGAGACGTGAAGGACAGTGAGAGAGAAAGGGTGAAAGAGAAAGGCGGAAAATGTGTAGTAGCAGGAAGAGAGAGAAATAGTGAGGAACCATATGATGTGTGTGAGAGAGAGAGAGGGAGAGAGAAGACTTGTCAGCAAGGAAAGATCAGTGATAGAGAGAGTGAGAGATGGATGGATGGATACAGACATACATTCATACATAGAGAGAGAGAGGGAGGTGAACGAACAGTCAAGCAAGGATCAATGATTTAATGCCTGAAGTAACAAAAAGCTAAACAGAAATAAGTACCAGAAAGGCAGCGAGATGGCAGAAATGTTAGCAGACCGGGCGGAATGCTTAGCGGTATTTCGTCTACCCCTATGTTCTGAGTTCAAATTCCGCCGAGGTTGACTTTGCCTTTCATCCTTACAGGGTCGATAAATTAAGTACCAGTAACGCACTGGAGTCGATGTAATCGACTTAATCCCGTTGTCTGTCCTTGTTTGTCCCCTCTATGTTTAGCCCCTTGTGGGCAGCAAAGAAATAAGAAAAACCTGACCTCACCCTTATGGCGTAACACCAACGAGGTCATTACATGTTTAAAACCAATAGCGGAAGGGGTAGACCTAGGTCTGCCCTGTTTGATATAGTGAGTTTATACCCATCTATATCGAGGGAACTCTTTTTCAAGGCACTGAACTTTGCTAGGGCCTACACCGAAGTCAGTGTCGAGGACATACGCATTATCATGCACGGCAGAAAACCCTACTCTTCAGTAAAGTGTCGGCCTTACTGAAGAGTAGGGTTTTCTTAATCCGTTTGTCTGTCCTTGTTTGTCCCCTCTGTGTGTAGCCCCTTGTGGGAAATAAAGAAATGAGAAATAAGTACCAGGAGCAGAGGAAAAAACCGAAACATCTTCTTAGCTGCACAGCCATGTTAGAGTCTTAGAAAAGTGTGGAATCTTCTCAAAACTTTGGAAAATTGTGGCTGTTCCTTGCAGAAATAATAAAAGTCAATATGACTGAAAATTCCCTGGACACTTATTGACCAGTAATCACATGACTGCAAAGGAAATTTCTATATTGTCCAGTTATAGCCGAACAATGAACTTTATAACGTTAGAATGAAGGAAAGACTTCAATAACAGCAATAACCACTTCTGCTATAAGTGGAGGAGCTGAAATTTTTTTCTCAAGGGGTTGGGAGGAGTTGACTACATGAACCCTTGTGTGCAACTGGTACTTATTTCATTGACCCCAATAGGACGAAAGGCAAAATCAATGACCTCGGTCAAATTTGAACTCAGAGCCTATACATGAACAAAATGCCACCAAGCATTTTGTCCCATGTGCTAATGATCCTCTTCGCTCGCCACCATCATAGTGATGATAATAATAATAATAATAATAATAATAACAACAACAACAACAAGAGCATCCAGAGAGCGCGAACCTCTGCCAAGGCAACACCAACGTCCCCTCAATGATTAGCCAGAGATGATTTTTGAAATGAGAATATCTGAAATAAACTTGACTGCTCTCACAAACAAGAATACTAGAAAGGAACCTGACTGCTCTCAAAAATTAAGTAATAAAATAATCTAGAATCCTTGTCTGGTACTGGTTCAATCCCAAAATCTAATCAGTTTGTGCCAGTCACGAGGCCAAACATCCCTGAAAGTTTCATCTGAATCCATCCAGCGGTTCTTGAGATATCTTGTCAATGGACAAATAAACAAACAAACATGATTAAAAACAGTACCTCCACCTTAGTGAAAGCGGAGGTAATAATTGTTTCTACTAAAGGCACAAAGCCTAATTTTTGGGAGAGGAGACTAGTCAATTACATCAACCCCACTGTTTCATTGGTACTTAATTTATCGACCCCAAAATGATGGAAAGTAAAATCGACCTGGGCAGATTTTGAACCCAAAACATGAAGACAGAAGAAATACAGCTAAGCATTTCTCCCGGCGTGCAAGCGATTCTGCCAGCTCACTGCGTAATAATAATAATAATAATAATAATGATAATAATGGTTTCAAATTTTGTCACAAGGGTAGCAATTATGAGGGAAAGGATGAGTCGATTACATCAACCCCAGTGGGAAAAGTCGACCTCAGCCAAAGTTTGAACCCAGAATATAAAGACAGATGAAATGCCGCTGAGCATTTTGCCCAGTGGGCTAATAATCCTGCCAGTGCACTGCCTTCTTAATAATAATAATAATAATAATAATAATAATAATAATAATAATAATAATAATAATAATAATAATAATAATAATAATAATAATAATAATAATAATAATAATAATGATGATAATAATAATAATAATAATAATTAATAACAATAATAATGATAATAATAATAATAATTAATAACAATAATAATGATAATGATAATAATAATAATAATAATAACCTTTTCCTCTATAGGTGCAAGGCCTGAGATTTTCAGGGAGTGGAGTCAGTTGATTACATCGACCCCAGTATTCACCTGGTACTTATTTTATCAACCTCCAAATGAACGAAAGGCAAAGTTGATGACCCCAGTGAAATTTGAACTCATGGACGAAATACCATTAAGCATTTTGAGTGACATGCTGACGCTTCTGCCAGCTTAATAATAATGGTTTCAACTTTTGGCACAAGGCCAGCAAGTTCAGCAGAGTGGTTAGGTCAATTATACTGACCCCAGTCCTCAACTGGTGCTTATTTTATCAACCCCAAAAGGGGTTGATAAGACTTCGTTTGACATGCTTCGTCTGACAATCTTTGGCCAGCTTGCCATCTTATCAAGAACAACAATTATAACAATTGTAGATTACAGAATAGTAATATGGTAAGATGGAATCGGTGGAAGGAATCGGTAAGAAGGAAAATGCTTAGAGTCACTTACAAATACACCCTTCATTTCATTGAAGACAACTCCTTTGAAGATAATGGGGGATTCTGTGTTGTTGAGGTCCTTGTGTTCCAGCCTCCAGCCTTCTTGACTACAACAGGAAAATACAATCACTAAATATATAGTATTATATATAATATATATATATAATAATTTGAGTGGAGGCAATACGACCGGAAAACTAGAGGGGCATGACTTATTATCCAGCAGAATATTCAATATATATGCGCACTTACTTCGACATTGATAAAGCGGCATAAAGCTCAACATAACAGAAGTATTAATAAGATATAAGCATATAGACATATACATATTTTTATAAGCCCACAAATATCTAAAAATATTTTAAAACATTTATAAATACATAGGCATTTTAAAAAATATATAAATAAAATAAATACCAAATATACACATAATTAGATATAAAAACGTCGATATTATATAAAACATAGTGAATTATAAATTCACACGATATGCTATAGAGGAATAAAAATTTAGAGGTCAGAATACAAGCAGTTAGAATATTTAAAACACTTAGATATTTAAAAATATATAAGAACATTTATGAATACATAGGCATTTTAAAATAGAATACGTTGATATGAAATAGGATATAGTTAATTATAAGTTCATAGGATGTGTTATAAGGACTAAAGATTTCAAGTTATAACACAATGCGAGTGGAAATTAGAAAGTGAGACATCTTACAGCCTTAAACGGACATACTCAAATTACAGACAATGTTCAATGGATCCAAAAGTTTCATCGACAGGTCGTTTCGGAGACGTGTCAGTTAATATGGCATGGACTTCATATTTTAACGAAATCAGACATTCCCCTCATCTGGATGCTCCACGACACGAAAGACACCATGAAGACATTTAAAAGGACAACTCACATAATCACATTCTAACCAATTCGAAAAATCTTTGACATTATAGTTATTCCCTTTATATAATAGTCATGCATATCAACCCATTAGGATAAACCAGTATATCCAGTTAAAGGCCTGTGCAAAGTCTCATTCAGACCGGTCCATTATGGTATTTTTATTGCATTTTTAGCGTATTTTTATTGTATTTTTAATTCCATTCCCATGCTTATCCAAAACTAGCCATCCCTACTTCAAGTCATACCAATTACATCCTTGCTACATAATATAATATCTACTAGTATTTACTTCATTAATTATAGTATGATTTTCAATTATAAATTATAAATTTTAAATTTTAGATTTTAAATTATTATTTTTATACTTATTTCTAGTTCGTATTACAACTTTTCTTTATTAATGCTCTTATTCTTATTCTTATTTTTATTTTTAAACTTGCTCAAAAATGTCGAGTTGATCTTTATGCGTGCAAGCTGGAATTTGCATCAGTAAAGATTTCAAGTTACAACACAAAGCGTGTGGAAAGTAGAAAGTCAGACATAAATCTAAAATCTATGCTAGCAAGGAAAGTGGACATTAAATAATGATGACAATGATGATGATGATGTAAATGGAGAAAATGAAGAAAATGAATGGGAACAGAAACGACAATCCTGACTTGAGAATGGTGGAGAAAAGCTGTTGATAATTTGTGCTCTGTAGGGAGCAAAGGGGTCGAGAAGAAGAGGAGGTTAAAAAAAAACACTTGTGAAACAGTGCAGTCTTTAAAAGATTCTCACCTGAAGTCGAGTTCTCGTAACTGTGGGTAGAATACAGCATCAAGGTAGATGGACAACAAGTTCTTGAAGTCTTGCTGGTTCTGGGTTGAAAATGGATATATTGTCCAGTCACTTGCTACACATGTCCAATAGTTATACAAATGAATAAACAGTTAATTAAATACAGGAATGATTAAAGTAATAATGAAATAAATAAATCATCATCATTCTCTTCATCATCATCCTCTTCCTCTTCCTATACAAAAGTCCTAATTCAGCCATGAAACGCGCGTAGTCGATGTACAAGTACTTACTTTTATACATTATATTATTGTATTAATTTCTATTGTTCAATTTATACTTTATTTGATTTCTAGATTAATATTTTTATGATGAATGTTTCTTTGTATGGTATTCGCTGTGATTTTAAAAGTATTTGCTCTTATACATCATCATCATCATTTAACGTCCACTTTCTATGCTAGCATGGGTTGGACGATTTGACTGAGGACTGGTGAACCAGATGGCTGCACCAGGCTACAATCTGATCTGGCAGAGTTTCTACAGCTGGATGCCCTTCCTAATGCCAACCACTCCGAGAGTGTAGTGGGTGCTCTTACATGCCACCGGCGATTGTAATAATCTTACTGTTCACTATTTAGATTAGCATTTTGTATGGTATATGTCTCACAGTATGGTTTTGGATGGGTTCTTATATGCTAGGCCAATTGGTTTTAAATTGATGTTAATTGAATGAATATTCAATTTATCACCCTCAATATATATATATATATATATATATATATATATATATATATATATATATATATATATATATATATATACACACACATATATATATACACACATATATATATATACGCATATATATATATATAAATAATATGGGTGGCTTATTAGCAATTTAGAGACGTAAAGGCAACTTTATAAATGTCACTAAAGTAACAGAGAGTACTAAGTGGTACCAGCATTGCTAAAAATAAGAGTCAAACCGTATGTATGCAAGTGACATATAACATACCTGTCATAGCATTCATGAAAGTAGCCAGCGATCTATTGAGCATCTTGAAGAATGGGTCTCTCACAGGAAATTTCCTAGAACCACACAGGACTGTGTGCTCAAGAATGTGTGGGACTCCGGTGCTGTCCATTGGAGTTGTACGGAACATAACACTGCAAATTAGGAGAAGAAAACAAAGCAATAATCAGACATTGTTGAATGTTAGAATGATTGGCTGGGGGTTGCTGTTTTAACAGCATTACTCTTTTAAACTCTTTTACTTGTTTCAGTCATTTGACTGCGGCCATGCTGGAGCACCGCCTTTAGTTGAGCAAATCGACCCCAGGACTTATTCTTTTGGAAGCCTAGTACTTATTCTATCGGTCTCTTTTGCTGAACGGCTAAGTTACTGGGACGTAAACACACCACCACCGGTTGTCAAGCGATGCTGGGGGGGGGGGGGAGACAAACACAAACACACACATACATGTATATATATATGTACATATATACGATGGGCTTCTTTCAGTTTCCGTCTTCCAAATCCACTCACAAGGCTTTGGTCAGCCCGAGGCTATAGTAGAAGACACTTGCCCAAGGTGCCACACAGTGGGACTGAACCGGGGACCATGTGGTTGGTAAGCAAGCTACTTACCACACAGCCACTCCTACGCCTATTATTGATTTTTCAAATCAGTTAACAGTTATCTTAAAAGAGTACATTTCAGCATCATCATCATCATCATTTGCATGAGTCAGAGAAGATGCTGCAAGGCAGGTTTTCTATGGCTGGATTTCCTTCCTGTCACCTGCCCTCACCTGTTTCCAAGCAAGGTAATATTTCTTCATGACCAGTTTGGTCAGGTGAGGCAGATGGTTGCCAACGGCTCCATTAAGAAGTGCCGATCTCTCAAACCTTGATGGAACACATGGAAGTGGAAGACTTAGGATGAAGGACTGAAGAACAATCTCAGGAAGCTGGACCTTTCAGGTGAGATAACAAAAGACTGAGATACCTGGCACCTTGTTGTACCCAAGAAAACCCATACCCCACAGCAGAAGTGTTAAGACTGATCTTTCTGGTTGCAGTGCCACACAAAAGCATTCATGGCAATGCCCATGTAAAAGCGCTCATGTGGCTACACAAAGAAGTACCTGTGTGATGCCCGTAAAAGAGCACATGCGGTACCATGTAAAAATGTGTGTGCAGTGCCACATAAAAGCGCACATGGAGCACCACCTAAAATTACCTGGGCAATGCCACATAAAAGCGCCCGGCACACTCTGTAGAGCGGTTGGCGTTAGGAAGGGCATCCAGCTGTAGAAACCCTGCCAAATCAGACAGGGACCTGGTGCAGCTCCCCAGCTGGCCAGCCCTGGTCAGACCTTCCAACCCATGCCAGCATGGACAATGGACATTAAATGATGATGGTGATGATGATGATGATGACGACCAGATGTTTCCTTGAAAAACTGGAAACTAAGGACTTCACTTGCATGAGAGTGGCACTCATTTCTAACTACCACATGGTGCCAATAACACACACACACACATATATACATATAGAAGAGGTTTCTTTCAGTTTCCCTCTGCCAAATCCACACACATGGCTTTGGTCAGCCAGGGCTATAGGAGAAGACACCCAAAGTATCACCCAGTGGGTCTCAACCGAAGACCATGTGACTGTGCCTCTCTGTGTGTGTGTGTGTGTGTGTGAGAGAGAGAGAGAGAGAGGATTCTTTTCAGATTCTGTCTACGAAATTCATTCACAAGGCTTCGGTTGACCCAGAACTATGATAGAAGACACTTGTCCAAGGTGTCATACAGTGGGATTGAACCTGAAATTACAAGGGCCGTGGAGCAAGCTTCTTAACCACGCTGCCATGCCTGGGACTATTTCTCAAAAATAAGATATTTACAGAAAAAAAGAAGAGAAAAAAATGAAAAAATATTGCTAACCTGAAAGCATTGTTGTTGTCATCTCGGTCAAGATGGAGATGCTGTGCTCCAGTCTGGTCATGACGTAGTGATATGGTTGAAATAAATAATTCTGGAATAGCAGAAATCTATAACAGCAATAAAAACAGCATAATAATAATAATAATAATAATAATAATAATAATAATAATAATAATAATAATAATAATGCAGTACCAGGCAGTGGCTCTCATGGCTTCTGATCTTAAATGATTGGAAGTGTTATCATGTACATTGTCTTGTCTTGGTATAAAAGATGGGCTACAGCAAATATTCTGCTTAATACCATAGAATTGCTTGTCAGTTGTTTGACCTCAACCAGTTGAGCATGTCCCTTGGTGGCTGACGATATGTGCATCTCTGATCATGAGCAGAAGTAGTGGGAGAACATCATAGCCATGTGTTGAGAGGAATTCTTTGAGGTTTGAATAATTTACCTTTGGAAACATGGGTGTTTTGCTCAACATCCTTAAACAAACCTTATTCAGGGACCTTTTGAGCGGGATGGGCTACTCGACCTGGAGAGAATTCTAACAGGGCCCTACCTGCGAGGTCATGCGCTGTTTATCTTGATATGAGGTCGCCATGTCGTGCACATATGGTTGTGATGCATGTGCCTGGTGTACCCTCATCAGACGGGTGGTCATGATGGGTATAATGGGCTTTGTATATTTTACCCCAGTGTCACTTTGATGGCATGCACTGCTCCCTCACTCAATAATAATAATAATAATAATAATAATAATAATAATGAGAGCACTCAGAGAGCGCAGACCTCTGCCAAGGCAACACCAACGTCCTCTCAACGATTAGCCACAGATGATTTTTGAAATGAGAATATCTGAAATAATCTCAACTGCTCTCACAAATGAGAATACTAAAAATTAACCTGTCCGCTCTCAAAAATTAAGTAAAAAAAATAAGACAGGAAAAATAATCCAGAATCCTTGTCCATTACCAGATTGATCCCAAAATCTAATCAGTTTGTGCCAGTCATGAGGCCAAACATCCCTGAAAGTTTCATTCAAATCCATCAGAGTGGTTCTTGAGATATCTTGTCCACAGACAAACAAACGAACAAATACCACTGAAAACAATACCTCTGCCTTCGCTAAGTCAGAGGTAATAATAATCCTTGCTTCTAAAGGCTCAAGGCCTGAAATTTTGACAGAAGGGTCTTGTCATTAACCCCAGCACCCAACTGTACTTATTCTATCAATCCTGAAAGGATGAAAGGCAAACTCAGGCCTGATCAAAGGCATTCCAGCCATGACTATGCCATCTTTTTATCCAAATGAAGGGAATCCAGGATCACCTTGTCAGACAGGTCCTTTCCTGAAAATGTTGGTGGAGGGCTGATTCCTAGGAGATTTGACTGCTATTCCTAATAGGTCAAGCAGCCCAATGGGGGCTCCATCACTAGTAAACATTGTATGTGCGCATGAGAGAGAGAGGGAGAGGGAGAGAGAGGGAGAGGGAGAGAGAGGAAGGAGACAGCTACACATTCAAGACATGTTAACAAATGCTGTAATGTACAAAGAGCAAAAATCAAAACCAGTGGTGATGGAAATGATGATGATGAGTGGTATGGTAGTGGTGGTGATGCTGGTGTTGATGGTGGTAGTGGTGGTGGTGGTGGTGGTGGTGGTGGTTGTGGTGACGGTGTTAGTGGTGGTGGTTGTTGTGGTGATGCTGGTATTGATGGTGGGTGGTGATAATGGTGGTAGTGGTGGTGCTAGTGATGGTGGTTGTGGTTGTGGTGATGCTGGTAATAATAATGCTGATGGTAATGATGATGGTGATGGCAATAATGATGATGACGATGATGATGATGGTGGTGGTGGTGGTGGTGGTACTGGTGATGACTGGTGACGGGAACAGTGATACTAGCAGTGGAGGTGGTAGTGGCAACAATGGTAACAGAGGCAGTGGTGGTGGTGGTGGTGGTGGTGGTGGTGCGTGCTTGTAATGCTTACCTTCTCAACAGTGTAGCCATGAATCTTGTCCCCTTCCTTGACCCTCTGCACCGACGCAGCACTGAGTGTGTTGATACAGCTGTAAAGAGAAACCAAATGCAACAGACATGTCACAAGTTCAAGCAGAGTTCCTCAAGGCACAACATTCATCCCCACCAGTGGGGCCTTAAGATCTTTTTACAGCGAAGAAGGCAGAGCTAAGCACTGGGGTGGATGTAATTACCTTACCTACTCCCATGAAATTGCTGGCCTTGTGCTACAATTTGAAACTATTATTATTATCCCCGCCTTAGTGAAAGCAGAGGTATTGTTTTCAGTTGTGTTTGTTTGTTCTGGCATAGTTTTCTACTGCTGGATGCCCTTCCTAATGCCAACCACTCCGAGAGCATAACGGGTGCTTTTACATGCCATCAGCACAGGTGCCATTTGCATGACATTGGGGTGCTTTCATGTGCCACTGGCAGGGGTGCCATATTGCGTGACACCAGTATCTGTCACAACTGTGATTATGCTCGGCTTGAGGGGTCTTCTTCTCAAGCATGGCATAATGCCAAAAGTCTTGGTCATTGCCTCCGTGAGGCGCAACACTTGAAAGGAACTCAGCCCTACTAAAGACACAAGGCCTGAAATTTGGGGGAGGGGGATAGTCGATTTTACACCGACCCCAATACTCAACTGGTGCTTATTTCATCAACTCCAAAAGGATGACAGGCAAAGTTGACCTTGGCAGTATTTGAACTCAGAACATAGCAATTGGCGAAATACCAGAAAGCATTTTGCCTGGCATGCTAACAATTCTGCCAGCTCACTACCTTAATAATAATAATAATAATAATAATCATCGTTTAACGTCCGCTTTCCATGCTGGCATGGGTTGGACGGTTTGACTGAGGACTGGTGAGTCAGAGGCTGCACCAGACTCCAATCTGATCTGGCAGAGTTTCTACAGCTGGATGCCCTTCCTAACTGCAACCACTCCATGAGTGTAGTGGGTGCTTTTATGAGCCACCGGCACAAGGGCCAGTCAGGAGGTTCTGGCAACGACCACGCTCAAAAGGTATTTTTTACGTGCTACCTGCATGGGAGCCAATCTGGCGGCACTGGCAACGACCACACTCGAATGCTGTTTTACACATGCCACAAGCACATGTGCCAGTAAGGCAACACTAGCACAGGAGCCAATCTGTGGCCCTGGCAACGATCACACTAGGATGTGCTTTCAATGCTCCACTGGCACGAGTGCCAATCAGGTGGTACTGTCTTTTCTACTAGAGGCACAAGGTCTGAAATTTGGGGGAGGGGGAAAGCCGATTACATCAACCCCAGTGTTTCACTGGTACTTAATTTATCGACATCCAAAAGGATAAAGGTTAAGTCGACCTCGGCAGAATTTGAACTCAGAACATAGTAGCAGATGAAATACCGCTAAACACTTCACCCGATGTGCTAATGATTTTGCCAGCTCACTGGCTTAATAATAATAATAATAATAATAATAATAATAAGAAGAAGAAGAAGAAGAAGAAGAATGCTTTCTACAATTTGGGGAAGGGGGTTAGTCGACTCTAGCGTTTCTTAATTTATCGACCCTGAAAGGATGAAAGGCAAAGTTGGTGCTGGCGGAATTCGAACTCAGAAAGTAAGGGCGGACGAAATGCCGTTAAGTATTTCGTCCAGCTCCCTAACGATTCAGCCAGCTCACCGCTTTAATAATAGTAATAATACTTTCTGGTTTAGACACAAATTCAGAAATAAAGCGTTTGACCTGAGCAAAAAAAAAACAAAACAAAAGAAAAATAGTGTAATAGATGTAACACAACTTGCACTAAACGAATATGAAAAAAAGAATGCGCGCTCGCGAACGGCGAGGTGGGAGGAGAGGACTCGGAACATTCACCGGGTCAAACGTTTTAGTTTAACCGGGGAAATAGCTGATGCTTTCAACCACAATACTAAACAGGTATATACTTTACCAACCCTGGAGAAAAGAACGATACCCCATCACCACCACCAACAACAACTTTCTTGAAAACGTATAATTTCTAATGAAACTTTCCACAGAAACATTTTAGCTAGTGGAGATCACGATTATTAGAGGTAATCTTTTTCCTTTCTCTTTTTTTTTAGACGGGAAGACGATTCGGTTTAAGCACCCCATATAACCAGGCGATCTTATCAAAGAATGTTCCAGACACATTTTCGAGTGTAGATTACGATACAGATTTCTTTTTCAAATTTGATCACGGTAATTATACTCTACAGCCTCGTAAACGTATCTATGGAAATTTTCGTTAAAGTATTTGCATATAACCAAGTCCGGTAATATTTATTTTTCTCAATTTTCTACATACACAATTGCAATTCTACGCCATCTAAAATCTCTCTGTGGAAAATTTCATTAAAAAACACGCATTTTAAAGAAAGTTATGGGAGAAACAAAGTTGAAGGTGGGGTACGCTTCTGTAGTTATGGCGGTGAGACAAAGTCGACCTTGGCGTCATTTGAACTTAGGACGTAAAAAGACAGAACAGGTACCACAAGGACATTTCCAATACTCTAACAATTCTCCCAGTTCGCAGCCAATTCTAATAAAAGATTATATTTGCCCTTGAAGAACAATCTGGAAGTCATCAAACTCGAAAAGGTTTCAAGCAGTTTATTTAACTGCTTGGAAATAAAACATTCTATATCTTCGATCATCACCTAAGAGACGAACAGATGTGAAACGAGATCGAGTGGTGTTTATTGCTCTTGGTCCGTGCTCAAAACTCTAAATTACTCACATATTTTTTTATAATTACGACGCTTGAAACATAACTTAATAAATTCCCACTTACCGTTTCTTCAGTAAATGCCTGTGGCTACACAGAACAGGCCTTCCTATAACCCGGAACATGCCTTGGATCAAAGGATCGAACAGAAAATAATAAAGAACAAGATTTAACAATTACGGACAACCGTGAGGAATGTACATATGCTGGTTAGAGATGATGTAAGGGGTCTTAATAAGAAGAACGAGGGGAGGCTACTCACGGCAACCATAATATGTATATTTATTTATTCTTTGCTAATCTAGGCTTAAAGGCCCGAAATTTTGGGAGAGGGGACCAGTCGATTAGATCGGCTCCGGTACGCAACTGGTACTTAACTTATCGACCCCGAAAGGATGAAAGACAAAGTCGACCTCGGCAGAATTTGAATTATATATATATATATTAACGGAGCAATCAACTAACCTAAATTCCGATCATATATATATATATATATATTAACATCCACCCCTAGGGGTCAGCCACATTTAAGTGGCAATATACTTCACTTTATATATATATATATATATATATATTTACATTCACGTTATATTATATTATATTATTTGTGTGGGGTGGGGTGTACATATATGTGTAATAGTATAAAAATTATATATGTCTATTTTTATATAAATATACATAGGGTGGGTAAAACAGGTAAACGGGGCAAAATGAGTAATTTCTGTATTTTTGTTATTTCTTTGTTTTCTACCTGTTTGAAAACATTAGATTGCAGGTATTGCATCATCTTTAGGAATTGAAATTGGTCAGCATAGTGGTTGTTATAATTGTTGTTGTTGTTGCTGCTACTGTTGTTGATGTTGTTGTTGCTGGAATTAAGAGAGTTTGAAACATAGCCAGGTGACAAGATACCTTTCTTTCAAGAAATTCTTCCTCAATTCTCACCTGATTGTAATTGAGGTTGCTAATAAAATATCTGGATAATTCTTGGTATCTAACAATCAATATTATTTTCTCTATTAGATTCCAAGTCAATTTTTTTTTTTCCTACACTAGACTAATTTGAGAATTTTCAAGTTTCCAAAAATTTATGTCTAAATCGGGGCAGAATGAGTTAGGATTAATTTCAATAACTTCTTCCCTTTAACTGCACGATGGGTAAATATTTCGGGAAAAGGGTCACTCCAACAGATCGTGAAGAGGTTATGGAGAATATTTTATTTTGAGCTTTTAGGTTTAGTCGATTTTGTTAACTTTATATTATGTGCCATTTTTCCATGATCCTCTTTCATTTGACCATATTAAATAAATTTTTGTTGCATTTCTGATCTTTCTGATGTCTAAGGATGAATACTGATGTATATGAGCCTTTTTTCAAATATAATTCTGGAGGATGGAAGAGGCATATTTACTTTACTTTGGTTTACTCGTTTTGCCCCGCTGAATTTGTTTTTTCTATGCTCACAAAGAACGATGCTAATGTTTTATAATAGAGTTCTGAATATGTTATAGTATTTTTTTATGCATTTAGAAAAGGTCATTTGCTAAGCTGAAATAGTTCTTGTGAGGTAATGAGCATTTGTACAAAATATATTTTATCTCAAATTAAAAAATGCAGTAAATTTTACTGATTTTGCCCCACCATGTATATGTATATACATTTATCTATCTGGGGGTGGGGTGGCCGCGCGCGTGTATAATCCGAAGTGTACTACATTATATATCCGTTACGGCCGATTTTACCAATCAGTTTCGCGCTAGGGATTCAATGGAGTGTTACATAACAAACCGATTGTGTAACCCTGCACCCATCAGAGATAATTGTTATCGAATGAAATATAGTGACTGCTCTCTATTGTTAGAGGTAAATAGACACATCCGGTTTGTGGTTGTTGTGAAAAAGATGATGAAATGAAATGTGTAGGGGATGGAGTTAAGAGTTATGCCCCTTGGTACCGAAACATCTCCACAGGGATTGGCTATGTTGCAAGTCGCTAAGAGTTTTCTGGAAAAGTTTGTGGAAAATGTGTGCATCCTTAAGGTTGGTGTTCTTGTGGAAATGGAATATGCGTAGCGGCACTATATGTGTGACGTTTGCAGGGGGTGTGGGCATACACATCTGTATTCGTTAGTGTGTTTTCTTTTTTTTTAATATACTAGTTAATTTCGTGAGGCATGCAGTGTGTGTAGGGGGTACAATGTCTGTAGGAATTTATTTTGGAAAACAGCCTATTGGGTAGGTGTCCACCGTGTTGGGGTGCGCGTGTTTGTGAATGCATTGGTGTATGCTCTGGTCAAACTCTTTGCCGGGCTCCAGGGTATTAATGGAGGGCCGAGGGTGGGGGATTGGTGATTATGTGTCATGGTGGGGCATGCATGTATGATAGGATGTACTTCCTTTCATGTGGGCAAGGATTAAAAATTCCACTTCTGCTATTCAAGTAAATGCCTGGGCGCTCGGAGCTCTTTAAAATCGCTCTTTTCTCAGCCAAGCATAATCTACACCTCCTTTTGCTATTGAAGTACGCTTTACATTTCTGTAGAATCTTCCACTTTATGCTGTACTCGGTGGTGCTTTCTTTTAACGATCATAGTGCTTGGCCAGGGTTGTGGAGTTACGTCTCTCTAGGATCTTGAAAGAGGACTTGTGGTTGCTATAGCGGGTTCTGAAAGGGCCTTCAGTTGCTCCCACGTACTTCCGCACGTTTGGTTGCCCATTTGGTCCTGTGGCTGTCACATCTGCCTCGTATATGATGGTCTCCGTGTTACAATGGCCGTTCAGTGGACATGTTGTGTAAGCCCAACATGTGCATCCTGCCTCTGTCTCTACCAACTAAAATCATTTTTACACTGATACACAGCTAAAGGAAATTCTCAGGATATGTTTATTGAATATTTTGTTGAACCTATTTGTACGGGGGAAGTGATTATCTACTAAGTTAAGAAAAATCTTACCTACTCGGGTTTTAACACTTAAAGAAAAGGGTGGTGTGAACCACAACACTTTCCGATGACGCTTTCTCTTGGGTCTGGAGTATGACTAATTCTATCCTTGGAACCGCTGGTGACCAGAGCCTCATTGTAGTATGGGGCGGTAGCATAACAAATCTCTTAGCTTGAAGATAAGGTGGAGATTCTTCTGCTGGCGCCCTTTATCAGGTTCTTGAAAACTATGGCTGAATGATAGGAACCTGTGTTAATGTATGATAACTTCTTGTTTGGCTTCCTAAAGGGTCTATAGGCACCGGACTCTAAGCCCAGGGCCACATCAAGCAAATCCACCGTTTTCAGGTTGGTCTCTATTGTATATATTAGAAGTGTATAAGAAAATATAATACAACACAATACAATTTGGTCAGGCGTTAAGTTACAGGACTGTAACGTGGAAGACATGAAGCTAAGCAAAATGGTTTGGAAAATTTTTATTTTAAAATGAAAAGGAAAATGGTAAGTGAATTAGAAGTGTATAAGATTCTGTATATTGCTATCTCGGTGTCTGGATATGTCTACGATTATTTCTACATCATGTGGTAGGTAATATGTATGTATATATGTATGTATGTATGTATGTATATATATGTATGTATGTATGTATGTATGTATGTATGTATGTATTTATATATATACTCTTTTCTAATCAGTCGCCACGCTTGACTGCTAAATCCACAAGTTTTTTTTTCTATTTTCTCTCTGTTTATTTTCTCTCATCCTTCATTTATGTTGAAGAGCGTAGACTCGAAATGTAAAAGACTTTCTCACTTTCCCCGACGTCAAACTAATACACCTGCTTGTTGTTCATACACCTGTCTTCGTCTTTTGTTTTTCTATAAATTTCAACTGCATACCGTAAATCCTCGAGTATAGTCCGCTCTTGAGCATAATACACAGGGGATTTTTAGGGGGCTGTACCTCTGAAAAACCTAAAACTTGTGTATAATACGCACCCCTTCTCTAACTTGAGTCAAGGAGGTCTGTATAACGTCCTTGGTTTGTAAACATATATACGGTAACGTCCTTTATTATTATTGTATATATAACATAATGCAAACGTGTAGCTTTTTTGTGTCTAGGAGCAGTTTACAAGTTACCATCTTGTGGTCACTGTAACTGACCAAGTGAAATTGTGGACTCGTAACTATTTCTTTATCCAATTTTCTAATGAATATCCTATCTATGTAAGACCTAGAAGACCCGTTGCTATTTGACCATGTCCACACTTTTAAGACATCTCAATGCTTCTAAAACAAACTTTTGTTTACCTTTCATCGTAATTTCAATTCAACACTTAATTCTAGATTGAAATATGCTTTGGAGTTTTTGAATTTTGGGTTCAGAAATGAAGCAATTTCTGGGTTAATTCGTGTTAATTAATTAATAATAATTTCATTTGTAGCCATTAAATCTCTCTCTTTTCAAACTCAATAATAATATTTGATAGTTTACGATCTTTTCTATAATATATTCCTTGAAGAAAGATCTCTATAAAATACAATATATTAGACCATCTTGGATAATAATATATCCCCTTTAAGACGTCTAAATACCCCCATTCTGACTATATACATGAACTATATATATATATATATATATATATATATATATATATATATATATATATATATATATATATATATATATATATATATATATATATATATAAAGCATACTTCGTTTGTTTATTTACGTTTGTCGCAATTTGAATTTAATATATATTTATATTTATATATGTATACATATGTAAACAAAATTAAGGGATCAGCAACAAGGTGCTTCACCCCATACCGAAGTTCAGAAATAGCAGCTAAAAAATACCGAAGGGCTTGGTAAAAATTATTAATTATTAATTTATTAATAAATTAATAAATTGATAATCTTTTACCCTTTTAATTGTAATATATGTATACATATATATATATACGTATACACACACACACACATATATATACACACACACACACACACATTACTGGTGGTTGCTCCTTACACACAGTTTTACCTCCTCCTGCACCTTCGCCCTTTCATGTCGTCTGCAAACATCCGCACAGATTGCATATCTGATTCGTACCACCAATACTTGCAGGTAAGTTCTGCTTATTGTGGATTCTAACATGTCTTTTAAGACCCCCAAATTTAAATAAGTGTTTTCTCGCTAATATCCATCGATTTTAAAGTTTATTACCCATGTCAACATTTAATATATTAGCGCCAAAACTCTGATTGCAATTTCTTTATATACAGCCATGGCGATCGATCCGTAAGGACTTTGCTATAGACCTTTGTGGGCGAATTTTTGGCTATTTTGGTAACGATGACATGTTTTATCTCACCAACACATTGTGGAGACATCAGTATATGAACATTATATATATATACAGAGATAATTTAAAGGTAAAAATCGTCTGTATATATATATTTTGGTTGGGTCTGCGGAGAGGGATTAACACACTCCCCGCTAAAATTTCCAATCATTTCTTCTTTATTTTCCTGAGATTTTCGTTGCATTTTGTAATTTTTTCAATAGTTTTGGACTCTGTCCATTATTCACCCTTCATTCTTTTTGCTTGTTTTGGGGTGGACTAATGAACTTTCGCACCTTTCCTTGAAAAACACATTTAAAAAAAAAAGAAAAAATTCCGGATTCCTACGTTTTTTATTTCTTTATTGCCCACAAGGGGCTAAACATAGAGGGGACAAACAAGGACAGACAAAAGGATTAAGTCGATTACATCGACTCCAGTGCGTACCTGGTACTTAGTTTATCGACCCCCAAAAGGCTGAAAGACGAAGTCGACGGAATTTCAACTCAGAACGTAAAGACAGACGAAATACCAGGAAGCATGTCGCCCGGCGTGCTAACGTCTCTGCCAGCTCACCGGAAATTACGGATTAGACACAAATATATATAGATACATATATATATATTAACCCCCAATTAGAAATGTTGACCTTTTTCGAAATAGTTCATTCCCAGTGTTTCAGATAATGGAGATTCCAAATATGCAAGAAACCACATTTTCAAAATTTTAAATTCAATAAGCATTATAGAGATGTGTATAAAGAGATAGCAATAAAGGTCTTCCCGGGGCTAGAAACAACAGCTACACCGTCGTCTTCTTCTATACGACCGCCACGTTTTGTTGACAAATATATTTTATGAATAAATTGGACAGGGATAAATAGACAGATAAATAAATGGATGAAAAAGTTTCAAAATCTAAAACTGGAGCAGGGGGTGAAATTTGAGCCCCCTATTAAAATTTATAATATTAATTATTAATCATTATAATTAACGTTTACTGGAATGTGTTTAAAACAATGTGGAGGAAACGAATATGGAGGAAAAATGCGAGCAGAAGACCTGAGATTTGTGGGGAACTAGAGGACTACATCGACATCATTGTTCAAATGTTACTTAATTTATTGACCCTGAAAGGATGAAAGGTAAAATCTATCTCGGTGGAGTTCGAACTCAGAACGTAGCGACAGGCAAAATACCGCTAAGCATTTTGTCCAGTGTGCTAACGATTCTGCCAATTGTTGTTGTTGGCACTTCCGTCGATTACGACGACGAGGGGGGTTCCAGTTGATCCGATCAACGGAACAGCCTGCTCGTGAAATTAACGTGAGACATTATAACCGAGTATATATATATATATATATATATATATATATATATATATATATATATATATATATATATATACATATATACACACACTCTCGGAGTGGTTGGCGTTAGGAAGGGCATCCAGCTGTAGAAACTCTGCCAAATCAGATTGGAGCCTGGTGTAGCCATCT
This sequence comes from Octopus bimaculoides, assembly GCF_046866305.1. Classification (NCBI taxonomy): domain Eukaryota; kingdom Metazoa; phylum Mollusca; class Cephalopoda; order Octopoda; family Octopodidae; genus Octopus; species Octopus bimaculoides. Next base: position 18,124,262 of record NC_142954.1, on the reverse strand, counting down.
GGTTTCACCAGTCCTCAGTCAAATCATCCAACCCATGCTAGCATGGAAAGCGGACGTTAAACGATGATGATGATGATATACGTGCCGGTGGCACATAAAATGCAGCATCCGAATGTGGCCGATGCCAGTACCCCCTGACTGGCTCCTGTGCTGGTGGCACATAGAAAGCACCCGCTACACTCTCGGATGGCAAACTTGGTTGTGGGACGATGGAAATTCTACGGTGCAAAAAAGAAATTTAAATAAGTGTTTCTACTCTGCGTGAGTATATGTGTGTGTGTGCGTGTACAAGGTAGTGGATTTGGTTGATGGAAACTGAAAGAAACCCACTGCATATATATATGTATACATCTATGTGTGTGTGTCTGTATGTTCGTAGTTGTCTCCCTTCCACTGCTGGACAACCAGTGTTGGTGTCTTTCTGGCCCTGTATCTTAGAGGTTCAGCAAAAATACTTGGCTTTAAAACACGAATAAGTCCTGAGGTTGGATTGTTCGAGTAAAAAAAAACATTCAAGGAATGGTTGCAGTCAAATGACTGAAACAAATAAAACAATAAAAGTATGTGTGTGTGTGTGTGTGTGCACTCCTTTGTATTTTTGTTATCTGATACCCTCTTCTTGTGATCTGTCATCAAACACCCAGCAGGATATTGACCCAGCTCTACCATGTTCTGTATAAAAACAAAATATATGTTTACACTTCAGCGAACTGACCCCGATTTTTATGATTGATTGCCCCTCTCTCTTACGTTCACCCATATTGCATTTCAACCCCACCAACGTTATCCATGACTGTGCAACTCCCTTCACAAAAGCTCATCTGACTGTGACCATTCTGTCTCTATTTCATCTGATTGGCAGGAGTAGACAAGTGAAATAAATGCCAGAAGTGCTTTGCCCCCGTGCAGCAGAAACTGCAGAAGTTACTCGGGGTGTTTGCAAGCCTTTGCAGTGAGTCAAAGAAGTGCAATTTGGTTGTCATGGATTAGCTAATATGCAATAACCAAAAGGTGGTGAGCTGGCAGAATTGTTAGCAGAATTGTTAGCAGAATAGGTGAAATGCTTAGTGGTATTTCGTCTGCTGTTACATTCTGAGTTTAAATTCCATGGAAGTCGACTGCCTTTCATCCTTTTGGGGGCGATTAAATAAGTACCAGTTACACACTGGGGGGGGGGGGGGGGGGCGATGTAATCGACTTAATCCCTTCGTCTGTCCTTGTTTGTCCCCTCTGTGTTTAGCCCCCTTGTGGGCAATAAAGAAATAAATATGCAACAACTGATGTTGGTGTGTTTACATGCTCGTAACTAAGTGGTTTGGCAAAAGAGATTGATAGAATAAGTACTAGGCTAACAAAGAATAAGTTCTGCGGTTGATTTGTTCGACTAAAGGCAGTGCTACAGCATGGCTGCAGTCAAATGACTGAAACAAGTAAAAGAAAGTAGCTTGCTTACCAACCACATGGTTCCATGTTCAGTCCCACTGCGTGGCACCTTGGGCAAGTGTCTTCTACTATAGCCTCGGGCCGACCAAAGCCTTGTGAGTGGATTTGGTTGAAGGAAACTGAAAGAAGCCCGTCATATATATATATATATATATATGTATATGTGTGTGTGTTTGTATGTCTGTGTTTGTCCCCCTAGCATTGCTTGACAACCGATGCTGGTGTGTTTATGTCCCCGTCACTTAGCAGTTCGACAAAAGAGGCAAATAGAATAAGTACTAGGTTTACAAAGAATAAGTCCTGGGGTCAATTTGTTCGACTAAAGGCGGTGCTCCAGCATGGCCGCAGTCAAATGACTGAAACAAATAAAAGAGTAAAAGAGTAAGAGTATATACATACATATATATACACATATATATATACATATATATATATATATACACACACATATATGTCACAGCCTCATATATGCACATATATGCATATATGCACATATGTACATATATACACACATATATATACTCATTCATATATACACACACGCACACACATACATACATACATATATATCCACACACACACATATGTACATATATGTCCATACACACACACATACATATACATTGATCAACCTATCTACTGTATTTTAGCATCACTCCTTCATAATTGGCCCATGTAGTGTGTTGCCAACTTTTCTGTGCATATATATATACATATATATATATATATACATATATATATATATATATATATCTCCCTCACACACACACACACACATATATATATATATATATATATATATATATATAGATATATTTATATATATATATATATGTATATATATATTAAAGTTTGATAAGGCCGGTTTAGGTTTTGCGCCCATAAAGGGGTTTGCCTTTATGTCGTACCATCAGATCCTAAAACCTTTTGGCTGAAACCCTCTCTACCGATTCATTTTAGTCAAATGAATCAACGTCTGTACTTATCGTCTTTTTGAGTTTTTGAGCTGATTTCCCATAATTCCATCAAACCAACTAACAAAAACAAAAATAAAACCCTCACTTGCACGAACATCCACCTTGAAGAAGGAGGTCGTAAATCCCGATGCCATTGGCTTTACAGATGCTCTGGGTATACCTGTTTGTCTGTCTTGTTTGCCCCACCCCCAATCATTTCTAGTTAGCTTCTAAACGCTTTCTGTATCCAATATGTTAACACTAAACTCAGCTGTTTGTCTCTTATTATCTCCGTGACTCACAAGATACATATCTCTACTTTGCTTTCATTGGTTTATTTCTCATTTGGTCGTGTTTCCTGTATTAAATCTGTTAACACAAGCTTATCACTGTCTCTCAGCCTCTCTCGTCTTCTATCTCTCTCTCTCTCTCATATTTACTTCTACTTAACATATTAATACACCTTATATATTTTATATATTAACACAAATTTATCTATTTGTCTATTTGTCGCTTCTTATTATTTCTAGTTAGTAATTTTTCCATACATTTAACATTAACACTGAATAAGCAATTTCATTCATCTTCTTATCTCTCTGTCTCTATCATTTTATCCATCTCTATTCACATATATTTGCAGCTACCTCTCTGTCTATCTATCTACCTTCAAATATTTATCTACTTATCTATCTACCTTTCTGTCTATCCATCTATGTATCTATCTATTTATCTATTCAACCAGACCTCACTCAAACCGTCCAACCCATGCCAGCATGGAAAACGGACGCTAAACAATGATGATGATGATGTCTGTGTGTCTGTTTGTCCTCCCAACATCACTTGACAACTGATGTTGGTGTATTTGTGTCCCTGTAACTCAATGGTTCGGCAAAGGAGACTGATAGAATAAGCACAGGGCTTACAAAGAACAAGTCTTGGGGTCAATTTGTTCAACTAAAGGCAGTGCTCCAGCATGGCCACAGTCAAATGACTGAAACAAGTAAAAGAGAGCCTCCTCCTCATCATCATCATTGTCATTATTATTATTATTAACGCCTGTTTCCTATGCTGCCATGAGTTGGATGGTTCGTCAGGAGGTGCCAAGCTCAGGAGTGACTCCATGCTCCTTTGTCTGTGGAGGGGGAGAGATAGGACTATTATTGTCAGTCTCCTAAATTTTGTGTGGTTTTGCCCATTCGTTTGCCTATTTATTTTTTGAGCTTAGGAGCCCAGGTGGAGGGTAAACTGAGGCCCAGGTCTAAAGGGTTAAAATGAATGTAGATGTTTATAGATTGTTAATGCTAGTCAAAAGCTGCATTTATGTCACATTTCTTCCGGCATGAAGGTTATAGTTGTAGTACACTTGCCTATGAAATACTCAGCCACAAATATGTTAATTTAACAACTATGTACTTCAGTTAATGGGGCAACCGAATGCTAATCATCGAAACTGATGGAGAACCCATGTACTGGAACCCTATATACTCAGAAATGGGGTGGTGATGGTGGTGGTGGTGGTGATGGCGGTGGTGGTGGCGAATGCAATAATGACCACTGACCATTGAGGATAAAAATGATGGTGATGGTGCTGATTATGATGATGATGATGATGACGGTGGTGGTGATGGTGGTGGTGGTATTGAGAGAGAGAGGCATGGGGGAGTGTGTGTATGTCTCTTATCTGTGTTTAGTCATTTACAAACCCCTTTAGTGCATACCTACAGGGTGAAATAAGGGTGGAGTTGGGTGGCACTGA